>NC_043018.1:1798038-1813038 GCF_006345805.1 Octopus sinensis | reverse complement strand
CTGCAGTAATAGTAATCATCGTCGTCAGAGTAGTTGTTTTACTACTACTACTACTGCTACTACTACTACTACTACTACTACTACTACTACTACTACTACTACTACTACTACTACCACCACCACTACTACTACTACTGCTACTACTAGTACTTATAGTAGCAGTAGTAGTAATAAAAACAGTGGTGTAAAGGTGGTAGTATTAATAGTAAAAGTAAAGGTAGTAGTTGTTGTTTTTGTGGTAGTAGTAGTAGTATTAGTAACAATAGTAGTAGCGGTGGTGGAAGTAGTAGTTACACTTTTGGTGTAGTTACTGAAGTAGTAATAGTTGTTGTATGGGTGGTAGTGCACGTATTACAGTAGAGTTGCCGAGTTGCAGTTGTGGTAGACGTTAAATATTGTTGGTTTGTACTGTTGTGGTGTTGGTAGTAGTTCTGGTGGTTTTGGTAGTAGTAGTAGTAGTGGAAGTGTATATCCAATACTGTAACTGTTGTGGTGTGGGCAATGGTACAGGTGTTGTGTTAGCAGTTGTAGTAGTGTATTAGCTACTATATTTGATATGGTGTTGGTAGTAGTAGAGCTGTTACCTGAGCTACAGCAATTTTTGTGGTGCTGGTAGTAGCATTTGCGGTGTTAGGTACAGTAGTAGTTGTGCTGTGTTAGCTATAGTAATTGATGTAGTTTTGGCAGTAGTACTGGCAGTGTCTTAAATATTGTAGCATTGGTAGTAGATGTGGTGTGTCTTAGTTTCTCTAATTCTTATAATGTTGTTCTTATTTCGTCTCATATCAGATCTGATGAATCCCTAATTTCAGCATGGCCCTGTGCTAATCCGATGATGTATGTGGTGAGAAGTTTGTTCCCCAACCACTTGGTCCAGGGTTCATTCCCACTGCGTGACACCTAATTGGAAGTGTCCCCTACTACAGCCTCGCGCCAACCAAAGACTTGTTAATGGATTTGGTGGACGAAAACTGAAAAAAGCCCCTCGTATATCTATTTAGCCATCAATCTAGTTAACTGTGAGTGTGTATATGTTTCCCCTTCCCCCACTGCTTGACAACCGGTGTTGGTGTGTTTATCTCCCAATAAATTAGCGTTTCGCAAAAGAGAACAATCGAATATATACTAGATTTTACAAATAAAAAATAATAAAAAGATAAAATAATAATAATAATAATAATAATAATATTGTTATATTTCGGAATGGTCATATTGCCAGTTTAGCCAATAAAAACACACGCACTATATATTTGGTGTTATTTTGCTTCAGTGATATTTATTTTTTACATTAATCTTAATCTTATTTCGGCCAAAGTTCTTTCGTCACACTCCTGTGACCGCATATTATTAAACGTAATAATAATAATCTTTTCTTCTATAGGCACAAGGGCTGAAATCTTGGGAGAGGGGTCAAGTCGATTACATCGACCTCAGTATTTCAGTGGCGCTTATTTCATAGACCCCGGAAGGATGAAAGATAAAGATGACCTCGGCGGAATTTGAACTCAGAACGTAGCGACAGGCGAAATACCGCTAAACATTTCACCCGGCGTGCTAACGGTTCTGCCAGCTCGCTGCCTTAATGGTATATGCACACACCAGAAAAGGTCACAGAAAACCATACTCCGGGATATGCCAATACACACAGATAGAGAAATTAAGGCCAACAGACCAGATATTGTTGTCAGAGATCATGAAAAAAAAAATGTTTCCTAATTGATGTATCAATACCAGCGGATGACAACGTGTCTCTAAAAGAAATGGAGAAACTTTCAAAATACAAAGACCTGAAAATAGAGGTAACCAGAATGTGAAATCTAAAAACAGAAACAATTCCTATCATAATAGGTGCTTTAGGCATGATAAAAAAATATTCAGACAAATACATAACAAAAACACCAGGACTTACAAACACATATAACATACAGAAAATTGCACTACTAGGCACTGCACACATCCTACGCAGAACACTTTCCATACAGTAATCATCAGAGCATCACAGCAAATCACAGCACATACCCAAGACACACAGAGCTGCGCTCGGTAGTGAAGTGAAAGCACGCTATAAAAATAAAACTACTGAATGATAATAATAATAATAATAATAGTAATAATAATAATAATAATAATAATGATGATGATGATGATGATGATGATGATGATGATGATATGATGATGATGATGATGATGATGATAATAATATAGATATGACAGGTTAGCTTATAATGATGATAATAAAATAATAATAACAGTAATGATAATAAAATAATAATATAATAATAATAATAATATAATAATAATAATAATAATAATAATAATAATAATAATAATAATAATAATAATATTAATAATAATAATAATAATAATAATAATAATAATAATGATATAATAATAATAATAATAATAATAATAATAATAATAATAATATAATAATAATAATAATAATAATAATAATAACAATGGGGACAAGTAGTCAACAGCGAAGGCTTCCAATTACCAGATGGCCAGACATTAAAATCATTGAAAGTAGGAGAGAGTTATATGTATCTAATAGAATCTGACAGAATACTAACTACAAAAATGAATATGAACATTGAGAGAGTGAACATCAGAAGGGTGAGGAAGGTAATGAAGTCAAATGTAAATGGTCCGAATCTAGTAAAGGCTGTAAATACTTGGAAAGTATCATTACTTATATATTCTGCAGCATTTGTAGATTGGACAAAAACTGAATTAGCAAAGCTAGACAGAAGAACTAGGAAGGAACTCAATATATATGGAAGACGCCATCCAAGGGCAGGAGTAGCAAGATTATAGCTGCCTAGAAAAGAAGGAAGAAGGGGGTAAATGTCAGTAGAAGGCTGCGTGATGTTAGCTAGAGTAGATATAGACTCCTTTGTAGGTATTAGTGAAGAAAATTTATTAAAAGCTGCTAGAGTCACAGCAATATATAGGGAAGCTAAATGAAGTTGAAAACCAGAAAAACAATAGAAATTACCTGACTGGCAGGAGAAGGCGTTGCATGGTAGATTCCCAACGATAGTTGCAGCAAATAGTAGTAGTTGTTGCAGAAAGGAAGGCTGAAATGTAGAGTTTGTTAGTAGCAGCATAGGATCAAGCATTAGGGACTAATTGGATAAAACGTCAAGATAGACAAAAATCAAGTAGATACCCAATGTAGATTATGCAAATCAAAAGAGGAAAGCGTTACTCACATAGTAAGTGAATGTAGCATGCTGGTACAGAATGACTACAAGAAAACAACATAACAATCTAGGTAGATTGTAGAAAGCTAGGATTTGAACACAGTACGAAATGAAATGAACACGAACCTAGTAAAATACTAGAAAGTAAGAAACAGAGGATGTTGTGGAACATAAACATTCAGACCATTCAGACCAGGCGCAGGAGTGGCTGTGTGGTAAGTAGCTTGCTAACCAACCACACGGTTCCGGGTTCTGTCCCACTGCGTGGCATCTTGGGCAAGTGTCTCCTGCTATAGCCCCGGGCCGACCAATGCCTTGTGAGTGGATTTGGTAGACGGAAACTGAAAGAAGCCTGTCGTATATATGTATATGTATAAATATATGTGTGTGTATGTGTTAGTGTCTGTGTTTGTCCCCCTAGCATTGCTTGAGAACCGATGCTGGTGTGTTTACGTCCCCGTCACTTAGCGGTTCGGCAAAAGAGACCGATAGACTATGTACTAGGCTTACAAAGAATAAGTCCCGGGGTCGATTTGCTCGACTAAAGGCGGTGCTCCAGCATGGCCGCAGTCAAATGACTGAAACAAGTAAAAGAGTAAAAGAGTAAAGAGAGAGAGAGACCGACAGTGTAATAGAAGCTAGACGGCGTGATTTGGTAGTAGATTAAGACAATAGAAAGTGCCAGATAATTGACTTTACAATGCCAAATGATGAAAAAATTAATATAAGAAGTATCGAAAAAAGTAGTAAGGTACCAAGACCTAGCTATTGAATTATAGAGATTATGGAAAGAGCGGGTAAAATGTATCCCAGTAGTTATAGGTGCATTAGGAACTATCCCTAAAGAGCTGAACAGGTGGCTAGAGGAATTAGGCATAAAGCCCAGTTTAGTATAGCTGAAGGAAAACAGTGTTATGGCGCTTATTAAGAAAACAGTGTTATTAAGGCGGCGAGTTGGCAGAAACGTTAGCAACGCCGGGCGAAATGCTTAGCGGTATTTCGTCTACCCCTACGTTCTGAGTTCAAATTCCGCCGAGGTCGACTTTGCTTTTCATCCTTTCGAGGTCGATAAATTAAGTACCAGTTACGCACCGGGGTCGGTCTAATCGACTTAATCCCTTTGTCCTTGTTTGTCCACTTTATGTTTAGCCCCTTGTGGGTAGTAAAGAAATAAGTATTTCGTGTGCCGTTACGTTCTGAGTTCAAATTCCGCCGAGGTCGACTTTGCCTTTCATGCTTTCGGGGTCGATTAAATAAGTACCAGTTACGCACAGGGGTCGATATAATCGATTTAATCCGTTTGTCTGTCCTTGTTTGTCCGCTCTGTGTGTAGCCACTTGTGGGCAGTAAAGAAATAAGAAAACAGTGTTATTAGGGACAGGTAGGATATTTAGGAGGGATCTTGGCATGTAAGGTTACTTGCTGTAATCCAATAGGAGGGTTCTTGTCATCTGGGGTAACATGTAGCCCGTTGTAAGGATTCTTTTCTTTTCCAACAGTCTAATCTGTTTGGTGCCTTCCGACTCCCTCACTGTTATAATGAGTACGCATCACAGAAAGGACTTCGAGTATTTAGGGCAAATAACACATAAGACAATTCATTGTGTAGCATTCACTTTATAGGATAAATCAGGCGAAGCACTACGTTCATACGAATGAAAAAAAATCTTCATTTCCAAAGCACAAGAAACAGAGGTTAATAAACTGTTATATTATACCAGCTATCCTCTACGGGTCAGAAACTAAGACAGTGTACGGAGCAAATGTAAAAAGAAATAGATGACTTTAAGATGTGTTGTGGATGTTTCACAGATTGGAGAGAATAATCTGGAATGACAGAATAAAAAGTGCTGCAAAGCTGAAAGTCGAAAGACATCAGTTGTTGAGAATCTAGTCCACATATTTTGCTCATACAATGCGCCATGGGTCATTGCCCAAAACCATGTTGAGAGGAAGTGTGGAGAGGAAGCAAGTAAGAGACCGTCAAAGACTTTTGAGGACTGGTGGCGTCGACGAATGAGCTGGATACAAGAGCCGGATCTTTTCCTTTTGAACGGCACTTTGTAACATAATTTCTAGGTAACTAAAAAGTTTTAAACTTCGTATACTGGTAGAATGTGTTTATAAAACATCATTTTTTCTTCGCTTTATTGAGAAAATTCTATATGTTGTAAGATATTTCGTCTTTAATTTCGAGCATTTCGGCAATTTTAACCAATCGCTGACGTCCATTTAGGTAAATAACATTCTGTGCATAATGAATATGTCCCTCCCTTAAGAAACAGATTGGGTTTACATACATTTGTGAAGAAAAACGATACCCTTCCCCAACCTCTAACCCTAACCCTAACCCTAACTCTAACCCTAAATCTAAAATAGATTGAAATGCAATAGATCGATACTAGGATTATAATTATGGGTGATATTTTCATTCGACACCGCTAGAAAAAAATCCCGTTTTCCGTAGCGGTGTCGTATGAAATTATCACCCATAATTATAACCCTAGTATCGATCTATTGCATTTCAATCTATTTTAGATTTAGGGTTAGAGTTAGGGTTAGGGTTAGGGTTAGAGGTTGGGGAAGGGTATCGTTTTTCTTCACAAATGTAAGTAAACCCAATCTGTTTCTTAAGGGAGGGACATATTCATTATGCACAGAATGTTATTTACCTAAATGGACGTCAGCGATTGGTTAAAATTGCCGAAATGCTCGAAATTAAAGACGAAATATCTTACAACATATAGAATTTTCTCAATAAAGCGAAGAAAAAATGATGTTTTATAAACACATTCTACCAGTATACGAAGTTTAAAACTTTTTAGTTACCTAGAAATTATGTTACAAAGTGCCGTTCAAAAGGAAAAGTTCCCAAGAGCCTGGCTGATTGTATGCGTGCAGCAGCAGCAGAACACAGAGGGATATGCAGAGTCTTGGCAAGCTGACTCCTGGACATAAGAAGGACATCTCGCTCATGACATCACACAGTTTTCATACTAAACAATAAAGCACCTCCACTTAGGGGTTTGCGCGTCAGCTGACTGATCGGAGGATCCCTATCATATGATACCCATCCTAGGGAGCACATGTGCTTTAGCCTTGACCTTGTGCAGAAAGCAGTAGTAGTAGTAGTAGTAGTAGTAGTAGTAGTAGTAGTAGTAGTAGTAGCAGTAGTAGTAGTAGTAGTAGTAGTAGTAGTAGCAGTAGTAGTAGTAGTAGTAGTAACAGTAGGAGCAGTAGTATTGGTGGTGTTGGTATGGATAGTACTTTTTGTAGGAGCGCTGTGAAAGATTTGTAAATATAGCAAATACAAACCGGAACGCGCCAAATAGCATATGTAACTGCTTTGAAATTCATCAGACTTCGTAGTCTCGTGGTAAAGATTTAAATACTTTGGTGTTATTTAACTATAGATAGATATAGATAGGCATCCGTCGGTTTCAAAAGACTATGGATCTACGCCTTGAGAATTTTGTGTTAGCTGCTGATGGCGGTGTAGCGTCTACTGCGACCATATAGGCCCACACGGGAGTGGCAGTGTTGTATGTCGCGGCTGCATTTGAAGACGCTCTTTCCTGTCGTTACTGAATTCTGCTTCCTTCCAGAGCGCTTTTCTTCGGTGGCAAGAACTAGTTTCTCTTCCCCTCGCTCCATTCCGTTGCGAAGTGCGTCTCCATTGTGGGGCGATCATTTGCGATCTCTTTCCATCTCCAGAGGTCCAGATCTATTGACTTGATACCTCTCCCGCAGATGTCCTTCTAACGAAGGTGAGGTTGTCCTCGTGACCCTTTTTGCCGATGGTAAATTCCCATACAGGAAGTCTTTTGGGATTATCCCGTCCGGCATACGACATACGTGACCGAGATAGCTCAGACGGCTCTGTTGGAGCAGAGTGAGTATGCTGGGTGTCTTGGCGTGGTTGAGGGCTGCAGTGTTGGTGACTCAATCAGTCTGTTTAACTAATATGTAAGTATTTCAATAATCCATGGACTTCACGCAGGAGAACGAGAATCGAAAGAGTAACGTATATATTCTTATTTAACGCGTTCTAGGAGATTCAAATGTGAATATATCATCATTGTTGTTTTTCGTCGTCGAAGAACAACTCCTCCTTTTAGAAGCGGTGTGTTCAAAATACACGTGATTCACCGGTGTAAGGGGGCCTCGAGACGTCGTGTGATTTTGGCCCCAATCTGTGTCTCAGTCAAAGTTAACCCATCAGATCCCACTACTACATCTTTAGAGTAAATTATTTCCTGATGCATGCACATGCTTGTCAAATTGATCATTCACGGGTTGTACTGAAGTGTTTCGACTGATGAGATGCAATAAGATCGAAACACAGAATTTCCTCGGGGTCCTCTTATAACGGTGAATCGCGTGTTTCGTCAACACTAATAAGCAACAGCGGTCAGACATTCACGTTTGAATCTGGCAGAAGTCATTAAGAATGAATAGAAGCGTAATTGACTAATTAGCAGATAAAAATGCCATGAAATTTATCCAACTCCGTGGTTCCACTTTTGAGATAGAGAACTTTTAATATTGCTTGACTAAAGATGAAATTTTAATTATTTGAACCTGTGTGAATTTTGTATAAATGCATGAATGCATTAGTTCAAAGTTGCTGATTGTTGTTGAAAACTTTCCATAAATGTTAACAAAAGTTGAAGAAGCCTTTAGAAGCCGGGTAGAAAAGCTATTTTGGAGCGTGTAAACATTATAAATAATTTAATATCTTTTAAAAGCCGGATTATTTTTGTTGTCAGATTTTTTTTAATTGAAGCATGAATACGTAGAAATGATACAATATTTCCCCTCATTTAAAAACTGATTTATTATGTTTAAACACTGCCTGAAAGAGAAACCACAAAACACATTCTAAAATAAAACAAAATAAAATAAAATAAAATAAAATAAAATAAAGCACGCTGAATATTCGAAATTTTATTGACAAAACTTTAGGTATTTTAAAAATAATTTCGCACACTCTAAAATGACCATCTTTCAACTTTATACCTTCACAATTCTGTCTATGTGGAGGTACGTGGCTCAGTGGTTAGGGCATTCGGCGGCACATTCGATTCCTGGCGACGCGTTGTGTTCTTGAGCAAAACTCTTAACTTCCCATTGCTCCAGTTCACTCTAATGGCGAAAATGAGTAGTACTTGTATTTCGAAGGGGCCAAACTTCTGTGTCCCGTTGAATCTCCTGAAGAACTACTTTAAGGGTAAGCATGTCTGTGGGCTTTTCAACCAGATGCACGTTAATTTCTGGAGTGGGCTGTTCCGTTGATCGGATCAACTGGAATCTTCGTCGTCGTAGCCAATGGAATGTCAGGTTTATGAGAAAATCTAGTGTTCGGATATTGTTTTTAAAGTTTGGCACAAGGCCTGTAATCTCAAGAGGGGGGAGTAAGTCGATTTCATCGACCCCAGTGTTCAACTGGGATTTACTTAGTCGATCCCAAAAGGACGAAAGGCAAAGTCGACCTCGGCAGAATTTATACGCAGAACATGAAGAAAGGCTAAGCAATTTTTCCAGGCGCGGCGATGATTCTGCCAGTTCGTCGCCTTCTCCCTTTCTCAACTCATGATGTGCCCCGGTGGTTAGTTCGTGTAAGGGAAATAGTCATATCTGGATAAATCTTGGCCGGACCAAAAGTTTGAAGTTTAAACATCGACGAAAAAGGAAAATACAAAAAAATATGTTCTATTATTTCTTCCCTTTTGCTTGTTCCAGAATTTGGACAACGCCCATGCTAGAGTTCCCCTTGAAGAGTTTAGTCGAAAGGGATCGAGCCTAATACTTATTTTTCATTTTATTAATATATTTTGCTTATTAAGGCGGCGAGCTGGCAGAATCGTTAGTAGAATGGGGACAAGGCTTAGCGATATTTCGTCCGTCTTTACAGATCGGAGTTCAAACTTCGCCAAGATCGACTTTACCTTTCATCCATTCGGGGTCGATAAAATAAATATCATTTGAGCATTGAGGTCGATTTAATCGACTTGAGCCCCTCCCCCCAAGAAATTGCTGGCCTTGTGCTAAAATTTGAAACACATTATTTGATATGTTGTACTTATTAGGGTGTAGGGTTGGCATTTCGTCCGTCTTGACGTTCTGAATTCAAATT
The DNA here is from genome assembly GCF_006345805.1 of Octopus sinensis. Classification (NCBI taxonomy): domain Eukaryota; kingdom Metazoa; phylum Mollusca; class Cephalopoda; order Octopoda; family Octopodidae; genus Octopus; species Octopus sinensis. The sequence continues at coordinate 1,803,696 of NC_043018.1, read as the reverse complement.
CCGCCGAGGCCGACTTCTCCGTTCGCGAAATTGTTTTTTCCCACAAGTGTTCCAGACCCCAGTAATGAACTCATTTGCATACAGCCAATTAGAGCTTACCAAACACACTCTACCAAATAAGGTCAAGTCGAAGAACGGTGTTGTAAGTCGACCGATCACCGCCAAGTTATGCCAGAGTTTAGAAGGCGACGAGTAATTAGATAGATTTGCATATATATCTATTATCGGATTTTGTTATGGCCCCACATGGTAGAGATGTGAATGGGAAAAGTGTGGGTAGAGGGTGATGTGCTAGCAACCCTCTCCCCTTACTGTTTTACAAAGTTAACAACAACACAAATAACTACGCAGAGGCAGCCATGGTTGGAACAAGAACAAGAACAACAAGCATTATTGAAAGAGAAAAGAAGCATGATCATTCCTTACCCAAGTAACCTTATTGCCCATCTCTTGTTTTGCGCTCATAAGTTAGTTTTATAGTTGAGCTCTGATTGGCTGAATGCAAATGAGTTCATAACTGGGGTTCAGAAGTCTCGTAGGAAAAAAATCGCTTCCCGTTCATCCTTTCGGGGACAATGAAATAAGTACAAAATGAACATTGGAGTCGATGTTTCCAACTCAACACCTTATCCGAAATAGCTGGCATTCTGCCAAAATTTTGATTTCATAGAATTGGCTTATTCATTAAAACACCTTAAAATGCCTTATCACACCGAATAACATATACAACGCCATTTCATTCTTATTAGAAATTGTCATTTCATAATTGATATTTCGTTTACAAATTCTAATTCCATAATTTCTAATTTTGAAACAAGTGAAATTCAAATTTTATGATTTTGTAACAAATACTATCGAAGAAAACAATACTGAAATAATCCAGTTATTTTCAGATGCAAAAAGTCTAATGTCGTAAGAAGATGAAGGTACGTTAAAAAGTGAGTTCAAATCCTGCAGAGGCCAATTTGTCCTTTCTTACTTCAGGAATCACCGTCGACGTCGTCATCGTATCATCCTCATTATCGTCGTCATTGTCATCATCATCATCATCATCATCATCACCAGCAGCAGCAGCAGTAGCAGCGGCAGCACCATTACCAACACTACCAACAACATCACCATCATCATCATCATCATCATCTTTATGATCCTCACCACCAATACCACCGCCACCGCCACCATCACCACCACCACCACCACCACCACCATCACCAACACCAGACCCACCACGATCATCGACATCATCATCATCATCATCACTATCGGTACCAGTACCATCTAACCACCTCATCATAATCATTATCATCATCATCATTACCACAACTACGACCAACATCCCCGCTACCATCACCACCACCACCACCACCACCACCATCACCACCACCACCCCTAACACCTCCAACATTACCATCATCATCATCATCATCATCATCATCATCATAATCATCATCATCATCAAATACTTGGGGCGATTTAATAATCGATTCGCCCCCGCTTTGTCTCAAAATTTCACAACTCACAAAATTCGATTTGCGGAGAAACTTAGCTGTTGTTTCTGATTCAAACTCAGGAAAAATATTTTTTCACATTCAACACATTGTGTTCCAAACCTTCAGAACGTTCGCCGGAATCAAATCTCTCCCACTCTCTTCTCTTCTCTTGTGGCAAGACAATATTTTCAGGTTTATTTTCTCACAGCAAATATAAATAAAACAATAAAAAGCAAACACATTATTTATTTCGACAAAACAAAAACCCCTGGAGATGCTTAAAAAAATAGTTTTTATTTACAATTCTCTTGAATTAAAATTGAATTTAAAAAATCTTTCTTTCTTTTATTTTAAAATAGTTGAAAATTATAACTCTGTTACACTAAAGCAAATGTTTTTCATTCAGTGGGTAAATATGTGTGTTGGGGGTGTTCATCTCTCTCTCTCTCTCTCTCTCTCTCTCTTTATATATATATATATCTATATATATATCTATATATATATATATATATATATATATATATATATATGTATATATACATAGACATATACGTATTTATATATATGAAAGCATGTATATCTGCATAAAAACATACATACACACACACACGTATATATATATTAAATATATATATATATATATATACACATATATATATACTGAATATACATATATATATATATATATACACATACATATATACATATATACGTATGCATATATTTATATATATATATATACGCACACACACACACCTATATATATATATATATATTTATATATAAATATATATATAATACACCTATATATGAATATATATTCATGTGGCTATGCGTTTACTCATTTTCTTTTCTTTCTCTGTTGCTACTTCTCTGCCTGTCTCTCTTCCATCTCTCTCTCTCTCTCTCTCTCTCTCTCTGTATATATACATATATATATACATATACAAACATGAATACCTGTAAATATAAACATACATATATCCATATGTAAATACCAGTACATACACACGCACGCATATATGCGTGCGTGACTGTGTATAGGTGTGTGTGAGTGTGTGTATACTCACCATGCAAACATATCGATGTATATGTGTGTGTATGTGTATGTGCATGTGTATATGTTTCCTGTGTGTATACGAGCATGTATCGTTTTGGCTGTGGGTAAGTTTGTGATCGGCACAACACAGAAACCATCCTAGAAGTGAAATAAAGATTCTTCGTGTAAAACTAAATATTTCTCGATTCCTCTAACAAAACAAATTTTTCGTTCTTTTAGAAATCCCACCCGGAATGAAGGTGAAGTTACTTGCTACGAATAACATGTAAAGAAACGTACCCGATATGAAAGTCTGAATTACGATGTATCGTCGCTAACAGATTATATCGCGAAACAATTCGCTAAACTGATATAAGAATAAGATGGTTTGGGATATGTAATAAGCTACTCTCTATAAGATACACACACACACACACACACATATATAACTATATATATATACATATAAATATACATATAAATATAAATATATATATATATATATATATAGGCGCAGGAGTGCCTGTGTGGTAAGTAGCTTGCTAACCAACCACATGGTTCCGGGTTCAGTCCCACTGCGTGGCATCTTGGGCAAGTGTCTTCTGCTATAGCCCTGGGCCGACCAATGCCTTGTGAGTGGATTTGGTAGACGGAAACTGAAAGAAGCCTGTCGTATATATATATGTATATGTGTGTGTGTGTGTTTGTGTATCTGTGTTTGTCCCCCTAGCATTGCTTGACAACCGATGCTGGTGTGTTTAGGTCCCCGTAACTTAGCGGTTCAGCAAAAGAGACCGATAGAATAAGCACTGGGCTTACAAAGAATAAGTCCCGGGGTCGATTTGCTCGGCTAAAGGCGGTGCTCCAGCATGGCCGCAGTCAAATGACTGAAACAAGTAAAAGAGTAAAAGAGTATATATATACATATATATATAAATAAATATATATATATATGTATATACCATATGTATATATATATGTGTAGATATATGTGTGTGTGTGTGTGTATTGTTTTAATGCCTTGTTAATTAAAACACTTACCGGTTCGATTTCCACTCATTTACTTCATTTTATTTAAAATTTTCGTTGCTTCTGGCAACGTCTACAATTGTCGTTGACTCTGTCTGTTATACATAAGCCGTTGACTCTTATGTACCTGAGGAGTGGTGAAATGTTCCCGGATTTAAAGCTATCGTGAAAGACCTGGCTGGAGGACCAACCGTCCGAGTTCTTTTACAGAGCTTTGAAGGACCGCTGAAGGACCGCTGCAATGAGTGTGTGAATCTGAGAAAGAACATGTTGAATGAAATCATAAATAACTGATTCTCCAGTATTTTCTGTTACACACAGCCAGGAACGTTTTAGCGCCCTTCTTACATATACAAATACACACACACACACAAATATAATCGTATTTATCATCATTATCGTTTAACAACTGCTTTCCACGCTGGTATGGGTTGGACGGTTTAACACAGTGCTGGCTAGCAAAGTTGTCCTGACAGATTGTCTGTTTGTGGTAAGGTTTCTACGGCTGGATGCCCTTCCTAACGCCAGTTTAGTTTTATTCATGTGCACACACACACACACACACACACACACACACACACACACACACTGATTCTTTCTTTTGGCACTCAGGCCACTTAACACAAAGGGGACACTACAAGGACAGACACAACACCATAGTGGTGACAAAAAACATTTAACGAATGAATATGAATTATATAATAATGAAGATGAGTGCCTGCAAGAGCCCCACTCCTCATACAGTACCATTTGAACGTTTGCACACATTCTATCTGTTGATCATTTTTTCCTTTTTTCCCCTTTAATTATCGTTGTTTTTCCTATTTCTTCAAACTCCTTTTTTCTTTTAACGCCTCATATACGGCTCTAACTCCACCAGATCGATTACCGGTGGCAGCTCATTAAACTCCACACAACACACACACACGCACACGCACACACACACACACATACACACACGCACGCACGCATACACATACGTGCACACACAATAATTGTTGTTCAGTTCGACAATACATTTTAGGGAGAGTACATTTTTTATAAAACGTTTAGAGGGATCACGTTGACAGTAACGTCGAAGTTTCGGCTTGCCTGCTGCCATCATTTTGTGAGTGAGCAAATCAGTCTTTCGAAGTCACTTACAGCCAATATTTATATAAATAACATCGCTTGACAACCGTTGCTGGTATGTTTACGTCCCCGTTGCTTAGCGGTTCGGCCTTAAAAAACAACCCCTAAAATAAGTACTAGGCTCTCAAAAAAAAAAGTCCTGGGGTCGATTTGTTTGACAGAGGCGGTGCTCCAGTACCGTTGTTGTCGTGTTCGTCGCAGTCAAATGACTGAAACAAGTAAAAGAATAAAAGAATTTAAGAATATAAGAATGGCGCAGGAGTGGCTGTGTGGTAAGTAGCTTGCTTACCAACCACATGGTTCCGGGTTCAGTCCCACTGCGTGGCACCTTGGGCAAGTGTCTTCTACTATAGCCTCGGGCTGACCAAAGCCTTGTGAGTGGATTTGGTAGACGGAAACTAAAAGAAGCCCGTCGTATATATGTATATATATATATGTATAATTATATATATATAATATATATTATATATATATATAATATATATATATATATATATATATAACGGGAAGCTTTATGAAAATAGACAAAAGACGAAGGCAGGTTTACGGAAATAAACAAAAGACGAAGGCAGGTGGAATACAAACAAACAATTGTATTAGTTTGGCGCTCAGGAAATATAAATAAAACAAGTCTTTAACGTTTCGAGCCTACGCTCTTCAACAGAAAGATACACAGAGAAAAACCCAGAAAGAAGGAGAGAAAAAAATATGCGTGCAGAGGCTAGCGAATCAACATGCGTGTCTGTGTCTGTGTTTGTCCCCCTAGCATTGCTTGACAACCGATGCTGGTGTGTTTATGTCCCTGTAACTTAGCGGTTCGGCAAAAGAAACCGATAGAATAAGTACTGGGCTTACAAAAGAATAAGTCCCGGGGTCGAGTTGCTCGATTAAAGGCGGTGCTCCAGCATGGCCTCAGTCAAATGACTGAAACAAGTAAGAGAGTTAAAAGAGAGTATATAGCATTAAACA
>NC_043018.1:1787736-1797938 GCF_006345805.1 Octopus sinensis | reverse complement strand
CGCATGTGAATGTCTGCGATTATACATTCATGAATATAGATAGATAGATAGATAGATAGATAGATAGATAGATAGATAGATAGATAGATAGATAGATAGATAGATAGATACATACATACATACATACATACATACATACATATATACATACATACATACATGCATACATACATACATACATACATACATAAATAAATACATACATACATTAAGTACATACATATGCATATAAGTACATACACATATAAGTACATACACATATAAGTACATACAGACATACACATAAATACATTCATGCATATATATATACACACACACGCACATACACACGCACACACAAACATATACACACACATACGCATACACACACACGCACGCAGTTACTAACCGCCATCAATGCGGTTTGTAACCAGATACACTGGGCAAATCTAAACACATTTTAAAATCTTTTCTTCAAGAGAAAATATGACACCAATCCAGTTGCTTTCAGTTCATTTTCAAACAACCGTCCACGTAGGAATTGTATACATAGTCAAATACGAATGAAGACCCCACTAGTTCGGAAATCGTGATTTGTATAAATAGTGCCTTTTTTTACCAGGCGGTTATATAGTTTAATGCCCAGTGTGTTTATATACACACAGCAGTGATATATGGTATAAAGTAGCGTTTTTCAAACTTTTTTTGTCGCGTCTCATTTTATTTATCTTGCGACCCATTGTAGGGTAGAAGCCAACGGTTTGAAAAACGCTTGTACAGAGTATAAATCTGGTACATGGTTCTCAAAAGGTGTAGAGCTGTAGTTCTTAGCCAGGCTCTATGTGACCCCTAGAGGTCCGTATGGTATTTTTGGTATCCACACAAGCAACATATTAAATTATAATCCTCTGTAGTATTTAAAGTGTCCATGAAAAATATTTTGATTTAGTTATAAAATATACATTAGCGACAGAGACAGTATTAATACTGATAGGTATTAATACCAGATCATGTGATTTCGACCTTGTTTGGTCTTGTTAATGATGGACACCCGACCGCTAGAAACAGCAGTGACTCATCTCCCTGCCAGCAATATATAGATTCACAGTGTCAGAACAGGCACTTGCGTCGCGATTAACCAGTGAGCTTGTTAAAAAAGATATATCAGCGGTGAGGGCAGTGTTGAAACCGTGAGGTGATATTTATCCTAACTTAAACGTAAATGCTTTGTTTGAACAAACTATACTGCGGCAGTTGCCATGAGATAAACTCCAGCTAACTGTCCGTCATTGATGAGACCAAACAAGGACGAAATCACGCGACCTGAAGGTAGCAAAGATTCATCTCCCTACTAACGATATAAAGAAGAGTACATTTTGCACCAAAAAGCCAATGTGGGAGGTTCTCTCGTGGCAGCCACTGCAGTATAGTTTCTTCTAATAGAACATCCACGTTTAAGTTTGATTTGATTTTTTTGATTTTGATTTTTTCCAGTTTCAGCTAATGAGCTGTGGCCATGCTGGGGCACCGCCATTTAGTTATATTTATTGCAAGAAACATCTAAGTTTTCTTTCTCTAACTTTTTACATAGTTTGACATTGTTTCCTGCCACTGGAATGTTCTCTCAGAGAGCGTTATTGCAAACCTGCACAAGTGAATGTGTGAAAAAAAGAAATAGGAATTTTTGAAAGAAGTATCTTATAAAACTAGTTTTTAAACATTGAATGGCTATGGGGGGCCCACCAGAGTAAAACAGTAATCATAGGGGTCCCTAGGTGAAAAAAAAAAAAAAATGGTGAAGAATCACTGTTGTAGAGCATGCTGCGAGAAAGAAAGACAGAATGGAGAGGAAAATAGCGCCTTAGGTTAATAAAATCCGTGAAATAAACTGAGAGGAGAGGTGGCGGAGAAGTACGAAAGAGGGGAGGGGGAGAGGTGTGAAAGATGGGTGAGCAGAGGAGGGGAGGTCAAGGGGGGAATATGTTGAGGAGGAGGGTGTAGGATGGGAGGGAGGGAGGGAGGAGGAGGAGGAGGAGGAGGAGGAGGATAAAAGCTGCTATTGCAACTAGGTATTGAAACTTGTGGTGCAAGGAGAAAGGAAGGAGAAGAGGAGGGAAGGAAGGGGAGGGGAAAGGAAGGGGAGGAGGAGAGAGAGAGAGGAAGTCAGTTGCAGAGAGTTGCTACTGTATATTGCTGGCGGAACTGGTGAAACAGAGAGAGATGAAGAAAGGAGAGAAGGAGGAGGAGGAAGAAGTAGAGGAGGGGAAGGAAGAGGAGGAAACTATTAGAGGAGAATGTTTGTTACTGTCGATAGCAGACAGACTCTGTAAATAGAGAGGTGGAGAGAGAGACAGAAAAAGAGAAGGAGTATCAAAGTGAGAGAGCACGAGCGAGTAATAGCAAAGAGAGAGAGAGAGGACGGTGTCAAAGTGAGAGAGCACGAGCGAGTAATAGCAAAGAGAGAGAACGGTGTCAAAGTAAGAAAGCGAGAGCGAGTAATAGCAAAGAGAGAGAGAGGACGGTGTCAAAGTGAGAGAGCACGAGCGAGTAATAGCAAAGAGAGAGAGAAAGAGAGAGAACGGTGTCAAAGTAAGAAAGCGAGAGCGAGTAATAGCAAAGAGAGAGAGAGGACGGTGTCAAAGTGAGAGAGCACGAGCGAGTAATAGCAAAGAGAGAGAGAGAGGACGGTGTCAAAGTAAGAAAGCGAGAGCGAGTAATAGCAAAGAGAGAGAGAGAGAGTGTGTGTGTCAAAGAGAGAGAGCACGAGCGAGTAATAGCAAAGAGAGAGAGAGAGAGAGAGAGAGAGAGAGAGAGAGAGACGGTGTCAAAGTAAGAACGCGAGATCGAGTAATAGCAAAGAGAGAGACAAAAGGTATCAAATTGAGAGAGCGCGAGCGAGTAATAGCAGAGAGAGAGGGTGTCAAATGGGAGAGCATGTCCTTTTATGTCTAGCAATACATTGCCCCGTGTGTCGTTTTCAAGTCCTGATTATCGATTTAAACTGCAAACCCCTATCCCAGAACTTTTTGATCTTGTACCTGTGTTAAAAATAATTATTGAACGACCGTCCTTTAGGGGTTGATATTTCAGATGGATTTCGCTGCTATTATTTGCGACAAGGGCGGCCCTTTGAATTTACGGGTAGAACACATTTTAGCCAGCTGAGTGAACTGGAGCAAGGTGAAGTAAAAGGTCTTGCTCAAGAAAGCAACTCACCGCTGGGAATCGAACTCACAATAGCGAGCCTAATGCCCCTGACCACTGAACCAGCTTAACATCGTATTTATTCGCAATTTTTTTTTTTTATCCCTTTCTTTGCAGAAATATTTTGATATCCATCGCAAAAATGGTTCCGTGTATATTCGCAACCAGCCTGACCGGGAAGAGGCGGAAAAGGTCATACTTCCTATTATGGTCAAAGATTTGAGAGCTGTAGAGAAGAGGGGCTCGACGAATAAGCAGACTGCTGTTGGTACGTAATGCATCCCTTCTCTCTTTTCTTCTCTCTTTTTCGCTCTCTCTGTCTCTCCCTCTCTCTTACTTTCTTTCTCTCTCTTTCCCTCTCATTCTCTCTCCATCTCTCTCTCTCTTTCACTCGCTTGCTTTCTTTCTTTCTCTCTGTCTCTCTCTCTCTCTCTCTCTCTCTCTTTCTTGGATTACACTTACCACTACCACCACCACCACTTTTACTACACCCTCAACTTTCGCCTCATCATTCTTCACTTTTCCTTCCTCTCATTTCTGTCTCTTTCTCCCTTCTTTTACTTCTTCTTCTCCTTCTTCTTCTCCTTCTTTCTTCTTTTTCTTCTTCATCTTCATCTTCTTCATCTTCTTCTTCTTCTTATTATTATTATTATTATTATTGAGTGAGCGAGCAGAGCATGCCATCAAAGTGACACTGGGGTAAAATATACGAAGCCCAGTATACCCATCATGACTACCCGTCTGATAAGGGTACTCCAGGCACATGCATCACAACCATATGTGCGCGACATGTTGATCTCATATCAAGATAAACAGCACATGACCTTGCAGGTGGAGCCCAGTTAGAATTTTCTTCAGATCGAGTAACCCATCCCGCTCAAAAGGTCCCTGAATAAGGGTTGTTTAAGGACGTTGAACAAAACACATGGTTTCCAAAGGTGAATTATTCAAACCCCAAGAATCCTTCTCAACACATGGCTATGATGCTCCCCCACTACTTCTGCTCGTGATCAGAGATTCACATATCGACAGCCACTAAGGGACATGCTCAACTGGTTAAGGTCAAACAACTGACAAGCAAATCTGTGGTATTGAGCAGAATATTTGCTGTAGCCCATCTTTTATACCAAGACAAATCAATGTACATGATAACACTTCCAATCAGTTAAGATCAGAAGCCACGAGAGCCACTGCCTGGTACTGCATCAGGGCATTTATTATTATTATTATTATTATTATTATTATTGTTATTATTATTATTATTATTATTATTATCATTATTATTATTATTATTATTATTATCATTCAGGCGGCGAGCTGGCAGAATCGTTAGCACGCCGGGCGAAATACTTAGCAGCATTTCGTCTGCCACTACGTTCTGAGTTCAAATTCCGCCGAGGTCGAGTTTGGCCTTCATTCTCTCGAGGTTGATAAATTAAGTACCAGTGGAACACTGGAGTCGATTTTTATCGACACATACTCTCCCCCAAAATGCCTGCCTTTGTGACAAAATTTGAAACCATAATAATTATTATTATCATTATTATTATTATTATTATTATTATTATTATTATTATTATTATTATTAAGGCGGTGAGCTAACAAAATTGTTAGCACGCTGGACGAAATGCTTAGCGATATTTCGCCCATCGCACCGTTCTGAGTGCGAATCCTGCTGAGGTCGACTTAGCCTTTCATCCTTTCAGAGTCGATGAATTAAGTACCAGTGAAATCCTGCGGTCAATGTTATCGATAAGTTCCCTCCCCAAAAAATTTCAGGTTTTGTGCCTATGGTAGAAAGGATTATATATTATATTATATTATATTATATATTATATTATATTATATTATATTGTATTATATTATATTATATTATATTATATTATATTATATTATATTATATACATAATATATTATATTATATTATATATATTATATTATATTATATTATATTATATTATATTGTATTATGTTATATTATATTATATTATATTATATTATATTATATTATATTATATTGTATTATGTTTCTTTATTAGCCACACAGGGCTGCACACAGACGGGACAGATTACAAAGTAGAGCTTTTCTTTTTGGGGAGAAAAAGAATGTGGGGTAGGTTTTCGATCAAAAGGGATCGTAAAAGGGAAAGAAAAAAAAGAAAAAGAAAAAAACGATCATTAGGGATCGTGTATCACAGAATTATTATATTGTATTATATTACACGATATCATATTATAAGTTATATTATATGCCCTCCTCTCTTTATATTTCAGTCACGCTAAAGATTACAATATTGGATGCCAACGATAACCCACCGGACTTTGAGCCTAGTAATATTTACCATGCTAATGTATCCGAGGCCCTGCCAGTAGATTCCGAGGTGCTAACGGTAAAAGCCACCGATCGAGACACCAATCAACACATATGGTTTCGAATAGCCAACGATCCAATGGATTCTTTCAAAATCAAATCCTCGGAGTCACATACGGGTAAGGACTTGGGAATTGATTATTTTCTAAAAAACACAAAAAAAAAATGGAATGAAATAACATAAAAAAAATAAATTAGCTTGTTTACCAACCACATGGTTCCGGGTTCAGTCCCACTGCGTGGCACCTTGGGCAAGTGTCTTCTACTATAGCCTCGACCAAAGCCTTGTGAGTGGATTTGGTAGACGGAAACTGAAAGAAGCCCGTCGTATATATGTATATATATATATGCGTGTGTGTGTTTGTGAGTCTGTTTGTCCCCCTAGCATTGCTTGACAACCGATGCTGGTGTGTTTATGTCCCCGTTACTTAGCGATTCTGCAAAAAGAGACCGATAGAATAAGTACTGGGCTTACAAAAAGAATAAGTCCCGTGGTCGAGTTGCTCGATTAAAGGCGGTGCTCCAGCATGGCCGCAGTCAAATGACTGAAACAAGTAAAAGAGTAAAGAGTAAAAGAGTAACCTTACTCTTATTTCGTTTATTTTGTTTCGTTCATTGGGTTGCGGCCATGCTGGGGTACCGCCATGAAGGGTTTAATCGAACAAAACTACCCCGACATTCCTTTTTTTGTAAAAGTCTGGTACATATTTTATCGGTTAATTTACCGAACCGCTACGTTAGGGGGACGTACAAAAGCAACACTGGTTGTCAAGTGATAGTGGGAGACAAACATAAACACACACGAGCACAAACACATACACACACATGTTTATACACATATAAATATATATGTATACACACACATATACGTATATTTATATATAGCCTCGGGCCGAACAAAGCCTTATGAGTGGATTTGGTAGATGGAAACGTCGTATGTGTGTGTGTGTGTGTGTCTGTGTGTATTTGTCTCCCATCACTGCTTGACAACCAGTGTTGGCGTGTTTACGTCCCCGTAATCTAGCGGTTCGGCATAAAGAGACCGATAGAATGAGTACTAGGTTTTAAAATAAGTCCGGGGATCGACTTGTTCGACTATAACCCTTCAAGGCGGTGCTCTAGTATGGCCGCTGTCAATCCAAAGACTGGAGCAAACTTAGAGAATAAAAGAATCACAGAATGAAGGAATCACAGAATGTGGTTGTTCTGGAAATCGTGACTGGATGGTGCAAGCGTTAAGAAGAATACAAATGTCTTCACGGAATGAATACGTTTTCCTGTTTTTTTTTTTGTTCGCAGGTATAATCCGACTGAAACGGCAACTGGACAGGGAGCAATTTTCAAATTTGACACTAAGCGTACTAGCTATCGACGAAAGGGGCATCAGCGCACTAACTTCGACAGCATCGATTTACATTCGTGTCAAAGATGTCAATGACAACTCACCTCGCTTCACGACACAGCAGTATGTGTATTCTGTTCGCGAAAATTCACCCCTCAACACACGTATCGCCACGATTCGCGCCGTTGACGCCGATGAGGGTGCATACGGCAGAGTATATTACTTTCTAGAAACAACGGACCAAGATTTACCATTTAAGATTCACGAAGACACTGTAAGTCATTGACGTTGCATTTTTGTTTATTTTTATCCATTTTTTTGGTTTTTGCTTTTCTTCTAGGGTATTTAATGAAATAGGCGGCAAGCTGGCAGAAACGGTAGCACGCCGGGCGAAATGCGTAGCTGTATTTCGTCTGCCGTTATGTTCTGAGTTCAAATTCCGCCGAGGTCGACTTTGCCTTTCAACCTTTCGGGGTCGATTAAATAAGTACCAGTTATGCACTGGGGTCGATGTAATCGACTTAATCCGTTTGTCTGTCCTTGTTTGTCCCCTCTGTGTTTAGCCCCTTCTGGGTAGTAAAGAAATAGGTATTTAATGAAATAGCACAGCTACATAACAATTACATGAAATCGAAATGTTTCCTTACAAATATCCTTTTGCAAAAGTATTAACAAGAGAGAGAGAGATCTGTTAATTTAGCATGTTCTCTGTGCGTAGGGTGCATGGTCAAACATCACGTCTCCGCTGATGTTGAATTTGAGGCTTTGATTATGTTCCACAGGCTGTGATACGTGTGCAAGGAATTGGGTCAGATGATGTCATACGTGATAAGGCTAACAAGCGGCTATTATAGTTTCTGCATCTTATTCAATTCAATCCGGTTGATGATGCTTGTTGATTGTAACATTGTATGTTCTTGTTTATATTTTCTTCTTCACTAGAATGGCTTCGTTGATCCGTAGGTTACCGATGTTACGATCTATTACTGAGGTGATATCAGAAACGATCTCGTTCATGTTTTTGAATTTGTCATGGTGTTTCTCAATTGATGATGTGTATATGCAGAGATGTATAACGCCTAATCTATGTAATCGTCACCGTTTTTGATTCACTACTTATGATACACGACGTAGCTCAGCAAAAAGTTGTCCGTGTGGCGGAAAGGTTAAACAACACAACGCATATAACTGTTTCTTATCGAGCAACCTTTCGTTTTGTTGAGTAATTCCTAACGGAATACCTTGCGTGGACTGCCTCTATATCCATCCTTCCCGTAAGGACAGTATTGTGGACCTCAGAGGCATGCGAAAATCACGGGTTTATTGATTTCTGATTTCTTCTAACACTTTTGAGAAGGCGTATTTTACTCGAAAAACAGAAATAATATTATTTGTTGCTATTATTGATTTTTTAATATTCAGGTTAGAATGTCATTGCCTTCTGCAACACCCGATTTTCTAGATATTCCACAACACTTTGAGCTAACAACGTACTATTTTTTTACATAAAATCATTGTACAATCTATAGCTCTATTAATGTGTGCGCATATGTGTAATACATACATACATGCATATATATATGTATGTATATAAAGTTAATCCAAACAAGAAAACACAAAAAAAAAACAAAAGAACACAGCAACGCGAGGACGTGGAAGAAATAAAGTATTATTGGACGCTCAGGAAAGAAGGGAAGAAGGAGGGTTTAACGTTTCGAGCGGAGCGCTTCGTCGGAAACATAGGAGAATGAAAGATCCCGAGAAGGGAAGACAGAGGAAAAAAATCGCCAGCGGTACTCACGAGGTCACATATATGAATGTATTTGTGTGTTTGTGTGTGTGTGTGTGTGTGTGTGTGTGCATTTATGTATGTATGTATGTATATATTTATACTCAAATGTATATAATGTATATTTAATGTGCCCAGCTCTTGATGAGTATATACGTCCGCTGGGGTTGCAAATCAGGCTTCCCTCATTCACTACAGTGGTGATGCGTTTCCCAGCAGCTCGCTTATATTCTGTATGACAATGCGTGTTTCTTTTTCCCAAAATACCCAATTCCTTCCTTCACTTGTTTCCTCCATTTGTGACGATGACAAGTATTGATTTCCCGACTGTAATTCCATATTTCACATGCCTTCAACATACATTCGTAGATACATACTTACATACATACATACATACATACATACATACATACATACATAAAGACATACATAAATACATACAGACATACATACATACATACATACATACATACATACATTCATACATAAAGACATACATACATACATATATACATACATACATACATACATGCATACATACATTCTTATATACATGCATACATACCTACCTACATACATACATACACACATACATACATAAAGACACATACATACATACATACATACATACATAAAGACATAAAGACATACATAATTACATACATACATACATACATACATACATACATACATACATACATACATACATACATACATACATACATACATACATACGTACGTACGTATGTATTTGTTTCATTGTGTAGATAATTAAAATGACGAAATATTTATTTTCAGGGGGAGATCACCGTTTCCGGCACCATCGACAGGGAGAGCCGCTCTACGTTCACGATGGGTATTATCGCTAAAGACAACAAACAAAACCCAAACAAACAACGCTCCAGCCACGAACGGATAACAGTAAATGTGATCGATGTAAACGACAACGTGCCCGTATTCACACAGACGGGACATCCATTGGTGCAACTACAGGAAGTCGAACCAGTCGGTTCGGAAGTATATACAGTGAAAGCAACGGACGCCGACGAAGGTATCAATGGCAAAGTCATCTACACGCTAGAAACGAACCACGCCGACAGAGGCCTGTTTCGTATTAGCAACATGAAAGGCAAAATGAAAATTAACCGAAGCCTCAAAGATAAAATTGGAATGCATAATATCACTGTTATTGCTACGGATTCAGGAAATCCGCGTCAGAGTGCCAAGATGAAAGTTTACTTTGAAGTCCTTGATGTTAACTTACATAACCCTAAATTTGTTTACCCCGTGGAAGGAGTTAAACTGTTGATACCCGAGGTAACTAATGTAATTCTTTTACTTTTCCGAATTAGATTTTCTTGTTTGTTTGTTGTTTTTTTTTGTCTTCATCATTTTAACATTTTAAATGTTAATTATATTTTTTTTTTTTTTTGGATTATATAATTTTTTTTTTTTAATCAAACAGGAAATATTTCTCATTTCATTGGAAATTAATTTTTCCAGTTTGACAGTTTCAT
>NC_043018.1:1772736-1780236 GCF_006345805.1 Octopus sinensis | reverse complement strand
TTCTGACGTCTACCATTTTGTTTTAATGTCGACCCCTTTTATTGAGAATCCGCCATTATGTCCTGTTGTCCACTATTACATCCTGATATCTATCATTTTGTCTTAACGTCAACCTTTTCGTCCAGATGTCCGCCATTTTTCGACCCCTTTCAACCCTACCTCAAACGCTCTTCTCTCCATCCTCCGACATCCATATTATGTTTCACCTCAAGTCCTGCACTAAGCACTATACCCAATCCTCCTCGTATTCAGATGACATGCAACAACACCTTATGTGCCAACACTTTATATAATATGTTAGCATGTGATTTATGAAAAGACATCTCCAACAATTCTTATTGGGTTGTCCGGAAAGTTCGTGCCGATTTTTAAAGGAAAGAAAAAGGTCAATAAATACTTACCATTACATTTTTAATCAACCAAATACAAACCATTTTGTTGCACAATGCGTCTCCATCTTTCCTTTAACTTGAAAATGCCCTCTTCCCAGAATTGAGGTGGCTTCATGGCAAAAAATTCCTCAAGGTATCTTCTTACGTCATCCTAGGAATTGAAATTTTTACCATTAAGATTATTCTGCAGAGACCTGAATAAGTGGAAATCCGAAGGAGCAATTTCTGGTGAATATGGAGGGTGGGGTAACACATCCCAGCCGAGCTGCAGCAATTTTTGTCTGGTTCCCAAAGTATCAAGTGCCGAAAATGAGCTTTCTTATATTCCATTTTAAAGGGTTACAAAATTAACACAGGTTATAGGAACATAAACCTTCTTCCACGAGAAGATAGCTTAAACTGTGCTCTAAATGGAGGTGTAATCAAATCCTATTTTATGGACTCAACCATGTTCTAAAATAAGTCGAAAGGTAAGCTACAAGAAATCGAGTCGAACTTTCCGGACAACCCAATACAATACGCAATTTTTCTACACAATTCCTAATAATATTTAGTTATAAAAATATAATAGGATTTTTAAAACATCGAATGGTTTGAGGGTCCATCTGAGTAAAACACGAACCAAAGACCCCAAACATAAAATATGATTGAGATATACTGACGTAAATTTCCCTTCGTTTTATTCTCTTATCAGTGCAAGCTTTTATCTTGTCATTTCATCTTGTCATTTCATTTTTTTTTCCAATTTATCTTTTTTCATCAGCTTCATATCAAAGCTACAGATTCGGGAAAACCGCCCCGTGCTGTAACGACGACTCTTCACATTGAAATACAAGATTCGAACGATAATGCGCCAGAATTTAACCGCAAGAAATACCCGTTTCCTTACAAGCTGTACGGACCTGAAGAGAGCCAGACGGCTTATGTTGGAAGTGTAGCTATTGCCGAGGACAAAGACAGCGAGGAAAACTCCGTCATTTGTTATTATATTATAGGTGAGTAAAGTCTGCACTCTGGGAACGAGGCTATTAGTTGGTATATATGTATATAGGAACGAAAGGAGGTGGGGTGCTTGCAGTGGTTGTACTCATAGTTGTTGTGGTAATAGTGAGTAGAGGTGGGGACCGATCGCCACGGTTAGGTTTGTTAGTTTGGGCTGTAGTATAGTGGTGTGGTAGACTGAAAGTTGTGATGTTAGTAGGAGTAGTGATATATTTTACTTGCATATATATATATATATATATATATATATGTATATACTGTTGTGTCTGGGGAGAGTCATTTTCTTTTTGTGCCTTATTATGTAACACACTCACCGGTAAAATTTCCACTTTTGTCCTTATTTTTATTGTCCTAAACTTTTCGTTGCGTCTTGCAACCTTTTCAATAGTTTTGACTCTATTCAAAACTATTGAAAAGGTTGCAAGACGCAACGAAAATTTTAGGACAATAAACAATGATTGAAACAAGTAAAAGAAAAAAAATATACATAATAATAATAATAATAATAATAATAATAATAATAATAATAATAATAATAATAATAATAATATAATGATAATAAGGTTGAGAAGCAAGCTGTCTGAGATCCTTGTTGTGACTTGACAAACAGTACAAACCTCCATTAGACACAATATCTTCAAGCAACAACCTCACGATACTGTACACTGTGCGACGTCTATAATAATAATAATAATAATAATAATAATAATAATAATAATAATAATAATAATAATAATAAATGAATGAATAAATAAATAAATAAATAAATAACTCGTTTTTGTTTCACGTGTGTATTTTTGATAGGTGGTGAGATGGTTGATTATTTCTGGTTGAATCAGACGTCCGGAGGTTTATACATCCAAAGGAGAATTGACCGAGAAAAACACAGTAGCGTGAATCTTTTGATTAATGCCACCAATACATGTTTCCAGCACAAACTTAGGGGGGTTGCTCTGCATCCAGAGGACTTTTACACACGAGAAATCAAGGAAACCTCTTATCTTTGGGTTCAGGTTGTAATAACTGACATCAATGATAACCCACCCAAATACCGTAGGAAGAAAATGAGTGTTGGTGTTACCAGGGATACCGACTTTGGGACCACGATATTTGAGCTCCAGGTGAGGACTTCTTTGCTATTTTACTGCTTTGGTCTTTGTTCCTTGTTCTTGTTTCGGTTGTTTGTTGGTTTGATTTTGATTTTTCAAAGTAATCTGTAAACAGTCAACATCACAGCAAAATGATAGACATCACGACAGAATAGCAGACGACACAATAAAATGTCGAATTGAAGCTTAACTTGAACAAAACAGAAATAATCAAATAACCTTTATTACGTATATTCGTTGATTTGTCGCGATATCCACCATTTTGCAAAATAATCAAATTACGTTTATATGTAATAATGTATATTTGATATTTTTGTTCGTTTTCTTGAGATAATCTCAAGCTTTAATTCGCCATTTTATTTTGGTGGCCGCTAATTTGCCGTAATGTTCTCCATTTGACAGTTTATAATGAAACTCATTTCACCTATGTGTGTGTATGTGTGTGTATGAATGTGTATACATATATACATACATGCATGCATACATATGAGTTGTTTCCCTTGAATATAGAATTACTTTAATGAAAACGAATGCATGACCGTGTTATAAAACCAGTTTCTATTTCGATATTTCTTTAAGAGACAACATTTTCCTTTCGAGCTGTGTTCCAGTGCCTGCATATAAACAGATAAAGCTGAAGACAATCTAATATCAGAGTTAGAGACAATGGCACAATAAGAGACCATTTACAAGATCGAACAACATGCTAAAAATAGCAACGAATGACACCTAAATCTCTTACAGCTGAAACTCCTCCTTTATTGCCCTTCAGCATTCTGTACTCATAATATACTACAAAGTATATTAAGCGTTTTCATAAGTCAATGTTGTGTTCTTCTGTGTTAGCAGTGCTCTTATATCACTTGTTAAGGTTCTCTCTACAGATTTTACTATAGAAATCATAGCCTGCACTGATTTTATGGTGCTCCGTATTCGCGGCGCCTGATGCAAGCAACAATGTGACTGAATATGAAAAATTGATAATGGGCGTATATGCCATATTTCAGGATATCTCCCCACACCCACCGCCGGCCGACACCAGTACTTATTCGGTCGGTCAATTTTGCCGAACCACTAAGTCATGGAGACGGAAACAAGCCAGCTCCGGTTGTCAAGCGGTGGTGAGAAGCAAACACAACACACACACACAAAGGCATACACACACACGCATGTAGATATGTGTGTGTGTGTGTGTGTGTGTGTGTGTGTGCGTGCGTGTGTGTGCATGTGTGTATACATATACATACATATAAGTTTGTCTTCGTATTTCATTTTTACATATATATATATATATTAATAGTTATCGCCATACTTATATGGCAGTCTTATAAATATAAGACTAAAGCTATCGCTGATTAGCTCCATGAGGCCACCGCCTCAAGCTAGCTATTTGACACAAAACTTGCGTCCATTATAAACCTTCGAACAGGGGAGGTCAGCCGCTTCATCCTGCCAGTCAGACAGCTGCAAACATGTTTCAGGGTATTTGCCCTTTATCAATGCAGCGTAGTCAGACCCAAATAGCTAGCTTGAGGCGGTGGCCTCATGGAGCTAATCAGCGACAGCTTTAGTCTTATATTTATAAGACTGCCATATAAGTATGGCGATAACTATTAATTTCCAGTAACGCTGCCGTAATCTCCTTTAGAGAGACTTAGTAATTTTAATATTTATATATATATATATATATATATATATATATATGCATACTTCACAAAATGTAAACATGAAATACGAAGACAAACTTATATGTATGTATATGTATACACACATGCACACACACACACGCACACACACACTCACACACACACAGAGTTTAACACCACAAACTACATGATTCGCAGTTGTTACACGACCCCTATTTTGATACGATTACCAGGTCCTTCAGTGGTAGCCCTAACACAAGATCCAGCTAGTTTAACAGTACGACCTTGTTTTGGGGTTCTTTTAACAGAATTTGTCCTATTGCAAGAATCTTGTTTCCAGGACCCACCCGCCCACTCGGCCTCGCTTCTTCCCTTCCCTCGCCTGTTTTGGTTTTCTTCTCTTTTTTTTTTTGCATTCAGACATTGACCTGAAGATTCCTGATATCTCTCACAACTCACCTCGCCTCACGGCACACTAACTTATCTTATTTTGCGAATTTTATTAAACTGTTTCTATCGTTCAACCATATCTTCCAACTGTCTGATCACTGAACTTGCAGTCTGCTTCTTTTTATAATGTAGCAACACTGCTATTACTACTACTAGTATATTTTTATCTGTTGAGGTTTTGTTCAAAACCAATAAAAAGCTAATCTCAAGTGTAAGAGAAGACAAATAAAACATGACACTTCATCAGATCGTCACCTTGTAAAACCGAAAGATTTCTCCTTCAAATGTTTTGTAAACTGTCTGAAGAAAATCAGCCAAGACATGTTATATGTTCTAAAATGAAGGTCAACCATTTTAAGTGAATGTGTCGTACGACAGATTGCTTCTAATCTATCCTATTAGTGAGCGTCAATCATAATTAACGATTGTAATTTAAAGCTGCACAACTTCCATACCTACAGGAATTGCTAAACATCGTACAGCCATCTTTTCCACACTACGCTACTTAGTTTCTGAACTCAACCGACATTTTTTTCCCTTTCTTTCTCCTGCTCTCATTCGATTTGTCTCTCTGTCTCCCTCTGTCTCTGTCTCTCTCTGTCTCTCTCTGTCTCTCTCTCTGTCTCTCTCTCTGTCTCTGTCTCTCTCTCTCTCTCTCTCACTCTCTCTCTCTTTCTCTCGCTCTCGCTGTCTATCGTTATCTCTCGCTCTCTTGTTTGATGTGTCCACATAAGACTTCATTTTAAACTTAGAGTTTAACTACGTTTCTTCTGCATCTTGCGCTTCTACGAAATGGTTATTTATTTGGCTGCATCAAAGATGGAGAAATGGGCAACTTTCATTCAAATTCTTGTGTGTAATGAATACTTACTAACAAGAAACTTTCTTTTCCCTTCTGCCTCTTCTTCAATCTCTGTCACTTCAACGTTATCTCTAACGACATAAACCAATCTGCTCTTGCATATATTTTTTTAAGTTGCTAGTGTGTTATATGAGGAAAATTCAGTTGCCATTTTTCTTTTTCTTTTTTTTTTCTTTTACTTGTTTCAGTCATTTGACTGCGGCCATGCTGGAGCACCACCTTTAGTCGAGCAACTCGACCCCGGGACTTATTCTTTGTAAGCCCAGTACTTATTCTATCGGTCTCTTTTGCCGAACCGCTAAGTGACGGGGACATAAACACACCAGCATCGGTTGTCAAGCAATGCTAGGGGGGACAAACACAGACACACAACACAAACACACACACAACACATATATACATATATATATACATATATACGACGGGCTTCTTTCAGTTTCCGTCTACCAAATCCACTCACAAGGCTTTGGTCGGCCCGAGGCTACAGTAGAAGACATTTGCCCAAATTGCCACGCATTGGGACTGAACCCGGAACCATGTGGTTGGTAAGCAAGCTACTTACCACACAGCCACTCCTGCGCCATGTGTATTATTTCTAGAAGATCTAGCAACTACAGACTATGTACACTTATTATTCTCGTTGTTATTGTCTTTTTTTATTGGACTTGTTTTTCCTTCAACAAACAAAACTTGTCTCCACATTCTTTTCCTTTTTTTCTCTTTTCTCATCGTCGTCATCGTTTCCAGTATGAAGTGGACGATCCCGATATTGGTAACAACTCAGTCCATACTTTCAAGCAGTTTGGGAATATTCGGATTAGTGATGGCCTCAAGAAGTTGATGTCACGTGACCCCGTCACCAACAAGACGCGTCAGCCATTTATTGTGAATAGCAACGGTTCTGTGATAACCAATATGTTCTTTCAGGCGAACATGCATGGTTCCTTCGTGTTGCCTGTCCTAGTAACGGACAGCCGACATAACTCAGACATCGCTAACTTAACGGTGAGTAGTCTTCCTATCTATTTCTCTTATTTAGATTGTTTGCTGTTTTATTTTTTTTTTTAAGATCTATCTTCTCGGTAGATGCTATTCGAACCTCTCACTAGCAGAGCTTTATATATATATATATATATTATATAATAGATATATATATATATATATATATATATTATATATATATATATATTATATAAAGCTCTGCTAATGAGAGGTTCGAATATATATAATATATATATATATATATATATATATATATATATATATATATATAGCGTTGCTATTATGTTAAACTGTCGTATGTCCAATTTAGCCAAATGCGTTTTTTTTCTCATTAGTCTCTTCTTTTGGTCAAACTATCGTATCTCCAGCTGCTTCAGATGCCAAGTATCAAAAATTATCAAAGTGTAGTACAACGGTTTTGTTTTAGAGTGGTGAAACTATTTTCCCGGGTTTTTTTTATGAAAAAGAACAACGTTTTGGACTTACGACACTTTTGCATAATAGCAACGATCGACATATATATATTTATATATATATATTTGTGTGTGTGTGTGTGTGTGTGTGTGTGTGTGTGTGGTGTGTGTGTGTGTGTGTGAGTGTGTGTGTGTGTGTGTCCCTTCCGTAAGCCTTCACTTCCGCACACACCAGTTTAATTTAATTCGGCCTTAGTCGAAAGACATGTTGTTAATGTCTTGTTATTTGCATTAGTATTCAAATCCTGCTCTGTCACCGAAGACCTGCGACACCGTAGACGAGTTTTGACCGACAAATAATATGAGCTGTTTGAAAAACTAATGGAGGACATCGTTTCGTTGATTCGACCGGAAAATCGTCTGTCACTAGCAGAATAAAACTCTGCTAGTGAGCGGTTCGAATCGCATCAACCGAGAAGATAGATCTTTAAAAAAATAAAACACCAAACAATCTAAATAAGAGTCTGTGGAGCAGGTAACAATAAATTGTGCGGTATTTTGTTACGTCTGTCTACATTCTGTATTAAAATACCGCCGAGAGCAACTTTGAAATTTCATGTTTAC
>NC_043018.1:1757736-1767736 GCF_006345805.1 Octopus sinensis | reverse complement strand
TATATATATATATATATATATATATATATATATATATATATATATAGTCGGCATGATAGATCGTTAGCCACTACATACATTTTTTCTCTCCTTGTTTTTTTCTGTGTCCCTTTCTCTAGAAGAACGTAGGCTCGAAACGTAAAAGACAGTTTCTATTCCTGAGCGTTATACTAATACATCTGTTTGTTTTGTACACCACCTGTCTTCGTCTGTTATTTTTTCGTAAACTCTCCCTACATATATATATACATATATATTATATATAATATATATAGTCGGCATGATAGATCGTTAGCCACTACATACATTTTTTCTCTCCTTGTTTTTTTCTGTGTCCCTTTCTCTAGAAGAACGTAGGCTCGAAACGTAAAAGACAGTTTCTATTCCTGAGCGTTATACTAATACATCTGTTTGTTTTGTACACCACCTGTCTTCGTCTGTTATTTTTTCGTAAACTCTCCCTACATATATATATACATATATATATATATATATGTGTGTGTGTGTGTGTGTGTGTGTGTGTGTGTGTGTGTGTGTGTGTGTATGTAAGTTGTTTCTTAAGTAACGAAGTTCTTTAGATTTGTGTCTGATTTGTTTGGTGGGGTATTTGTTTTGTTTTGTTTTGTTTTTGTTTTTTCATTATTTTTATGTTTTAACCATATTTAGATTTTCCTCTGATATAGATCTCTCTCTTCTGACGTCACAATATATTCTGCTACAACTTCTCTTCATTTTTTTTGTTTTTCTTTATTTTTATCTATTATATTTTTTGTTGTTGTTATCGGTTTTCTTCGTTTTGTCCTCTTTTTCTTTTTTCTTTTTTTTTTACGTGGCATCACTTTTGACTAATCAACTTATATTCTTCACTTTTTTTCCCCAACCTAATTCACTGTGAACTGATTCCAACCAATAATTCCTCAATTACTTTTAACCATTCCAATAACAAATGGCCGCTCTTTAACTCGTTACAACTATTTTATTAATCAATCGTCCCTTTCAATAACCAATAATTCTTTAGTCTTTATTCCGTTATTCTTTTATCGTTTGCTCTTTTATTCTTTTATTCTCCTGCTTGTTTTGGCCATTTGATTACGGCCATGCTGGGGCACTTTATTGAATAGTCTTTTTAACCAAATCGACCCCGGCGTTTATTTTCATTCTGCTACTTTTCCTAAAGGTCTCTTTTTTTAAGGGTCTCTCTCTCTCACTCTCTCATCCTTAATCTTTCTTTCTCTCTCTCCCTCTCTCATCCTTAATCTTTCTCTCTCTCTCACTCTCTCATCCTTAATCTTTCTTTCTCTCTCTCTCTCATCCTTAATCTTTCTCTCTCTATCTCTCTCTCATCCTTAATCTTTCTCTCTCTCTCTCTCTCATCCTTAATCTTTCTTCCTCTTTCTCTCTCTCCCTCATCTTTGATCTGTCTCTCTCTCCCTTTCTCTCTCTCTCATTCTTAATTTTTCTCTCTTTCTCTCATCCTTAATCTCTCTTTCTTTCTCTATCTCTCTCTCATCCTTAATCTTTCTCTCTCTCCCTCTCCCTCTCTGTCTCTCTATTTATCTTTCTATCTCTATCCCTCACTTACTCATTCTTTCTTTCTCTCTCTCTCCCCCTCACTTTTTCTATCTATCTATCTATCTATCTATGGCGAGCTGGCAGAACCGTTAGCACGCCGGGCGAAATGCGTAGCCGTTACGTTCTGAGTTCAAATTCCGCCGAGGTCGACTTGCCTTTCATCCTTTCGGGGTCGATTAATTAAGTGCCAGTTACACAATGGGGTCGATGTAATCGACTTAGTTCGTTTGTCTGTCCTTGTTTGTCTCCTCTATGTTTAGCCCCTTGTGGGTAATAAAGAAACATATCTATCTATCGTTCACTCATCCTTTCCATCTCTTTCTCTTCCTCTCTCTCTCTATTCCAGTCGTTTACAAAACATCACTGGTCTGAATATAATTATTGACAGAATTAAAACACACCAAAACCCAAATGGAGAACCAGATCTGAAAAAGTAAGAATTAAGCCTTTTTTTTAGATATTTTATGTGGATGTCATTCTCATATCACTGAGTGAAGTGTCGTTGAATGAGGTGTCGTTGCGTGAGGTGTCATCGAATGAGGTGTCGTTGAGGGGTGAGGTGTCATTGAAAGAGGTGTCGTTGAGTGAAGTGTCATTGAATGAGGTGTCGTTGCGTGAGGTGTCATCGAATGAGGTGTCGTTGGGGGGTGAGGTGTCATTGAAAGAGGTGTCGTTGAGTGAGGTGTCGTCGATTGAGGTGTCGTTGAGTGAGGTGTCATTGAGTGAGATGTCATTGAGTGAAGTGTCATTGAATGAGGTGTCGTTGAGTGAGGTGTCGTCGAATGAGGTGTCGTTGAGGGGTCAGGTGTCATTGAAAGAGGTGTCGTTGAGTGAAGCGTTGTTCAGTGAAGTGCTATTGAGTGAGGCGTCGTTGAGTGAAGGATTGTTGAGTGAAGTATCGTCGATGAATGAAGTATGGTTGAATGAGGTGTCACGAGTTGTCACTGAGTGAGGTGTTGTTGAACGACGTACCGTTGAGTGAAGTGCCATTGAATGAGGCGTCGTTGAGGGAAGTGTCGTTGAGTGAGGTGTTGATGAGTGAAGTATGGTTGAGTGAGGTGTTGTTGAGTGAGGTGTCATTGAGTGAGGTTTTGTTGAATGAGGTACCGTTGAGTGAAGTGTCATCTAATGTGGTGTTATTGAGTGAGGTGGCGTGGAGGAGAGTGTTGTTAAATTATTGTTGAGCAGGCGTCGTAGATTGAGATGTTGAGTAAAGTGTTGCTAAGTGGAGAATGGTTGAGTAGTGCGTCTTGAATAAAGTGTCGTTGCAAGTAAGGTGTCTTTGAGTGGAGTATCGTTGAGCAAAATGTCACTGAGTGGAGTGTGGTTGAGTGGAGTGTTATTTGGTAGAGTGTGGTGGAGTGAAGTATCATTGAGTGGAGCGTCATTGCGTGGATTGGCTTTGATTGGAGTGTCACTGAGTGTCTGAGTGGAGAGTCTTTGAGTTGATGTATCGTGGAGTGAAATATCGTTAGAGATTTTTGAGTAAAGTATTCTTCATTGAGATGTAACTGAGTGGAGAATTGTTGAGCGAAGTATTGTTGAGTGACATGCCGTTGAGTGGAATGTCTCAAGTGGAGTGTCGTTTACTGTTGAGTAAATGTCACTGACTGAATTGTTGTTGAGTAAGTCTCGTTTATTAACATGTCTTTGAATGAGTTGGCATTGAGTGAAAAGTCGCTGAGTGGAGCGTTGAGTCATTGCTCAACCGTGTTTGATTATAATTCTGCTCCGTGAGAGCCTTCTTCAGATTAAACACCAACAACAGCGACTAGAGGTCAAGAAATCGATCCTATACATGTCACACAGAACGTGTTCTAAATATATTTATCGATTCTAATGTTTTTCTATTTCGTGTTTATTTTTCTTCAGAACTGATATGTTTATCCATGGTCTTAAAATGAATTCTAATGAAGTTCTTGAAGCAAGAGATTTATTGAGGTAAGTCTCGATTATGATTCATTTCAATGTTTAAGGACGATGAGGGTATGGGGCCTAGAGGGTTGGAGTGGTGGGGTGCTGCACCCAAGATCTTGCAATCATGGTTTTTGATTTGCAGACTAGGTGGTACGTCGTGTTCCCTTGAACAGAACATTTTATTTCACATTGCTGTAGTCCACACAGTTGTAAGAAAGTATAACCCTACAACAGACTCGCGTCCTATCCAGTGGATGGAATTATCCACTTGTAGTCACTGACCATTAAGAATATTGATTATGCACTCAAGCCGCAATGTCCCTGCAAAATATCAGCAATGCATGTGCCAAATTTTAGGTCCAATAAAGCTTGCACGGCACCTCACAGACACTTTCTACCCTTCTGAGAGGATCCAAAGGTAAGTCGGGACAAGATATTTATATGGATCCCAATGTGGCAGCTCCATGACCTCAAGTGCCGACAAAAGATCCCCGAAGTGTACACTGACATTCTTTGAATCCAGTTTTATATCAGTGACATTCTCCGAGGGACATGCTTCAAAAAAACGGTGAGGTGTTCCTCACTCCCGCTGATCTTCCAGCATCCAAACACTAACCTGGAATTTCTGAGTATCTGTGTCACATGCATGTATGCATGCACACACACATACACACATACATGTCTACATACATGCATACATACATACATGCATGCATACATACATACATACATACATACATACATACATACATACATACATACATACATACATACATACATACATGCATACATACATACATGCCTACATACATACATACATACATACATACATACATACATACATACATACATACATACATGCATGCATGCATGCATGCATACATACATACATACATACATACATACATACACACACATATACATACATGCCTACATACATACCCACATACACGTATTTTGCTATGTGTATATTGGCAAAGAGGGCGCATAGCCTAGTGGTTAGGGTGTTGCACTCATGATTGCGAGATCCTGGTTTCAATTCCTAGACCGGGTGGTGTGTTGTGCTCTCGTACAAAACACTTCGACTCGCCGTTGCTCTGCAATCACTTCGACCCATGGCGTGTGGTACACCTGGGTGCACCTGTTCAGGTAACGTCGATTTGACGGAGGGAGTGAGTTTGAGAGGCGGTTGGATGGAATCTACACTCGCCTCCTTATGAGAGCTCAAAATCTCTCGTGGAAGCGCCATCCAACCAAAATGCAAATATATGGGAAACTACCACCTGTGTCATCTCTTGTGAAAGGTAGGAGAGTCCAGTTTGCTGGACATTGTTGTAGAGCTGAAAAAGAAGTAATTTCTACTCTCCTTCTCTGGAAGCCATCTACTCGCAATACCAGAGGGCGCACACTCTCCTACCCAGATGTAATCTCCAGGGATACAGGCATCCAGCAACAGGACCTCCGTAATACCATGATGGACCGTGAAGTCTGGCGTAGCATGGTAAATTCCATTGTCTCGACCACGGTCGAACAATGATGAATGATGAGCTACTGTACAGCGCACACATTTGATCCCTATAAACATTTGCGCAGGTCGTCCGGCAAAACCTGAACACGCATATGTCGTCCTCGACGGGAGAGTCCATCATCCTGGCAAAGGCTTTAAACATCGGCAAGACTTGAACCCCGAACGCAATGTGTTCAGAAGAAATATCACAAGAAACAGATACTGCAAGACATCCTACCTAAAGTCTAACACTCCCATCGGTCTATCCCCTTGCAGTGTTACTTATTTTCGATCCCCGAAAGGATGAAAGGCAAAGCTGATTTCGGCAGGATTTGAACTCGGAATACCTGAAGGTATTTCATTCAGCGTTCTAACAGTTCTGCCAGTTCGCCGTCAGGGGACACTATGTCTTTAAAAGAGCGGTGGCGGTCAAGGCTGGAATTTTATTGATTGTAGCTCCGTTAGATCAGGTACTGGGCTGGATCTAAACAAAAACAACAACTACAACGACAACAACAACTAATATAAAGTGAGAAAAGGATAATTATAAATGACATATAGATATATAGATGACGGCGGGGGGTTACTATTGACCTTTCTGTGTTTACACGATTGAGGGGAAGAGCGAGGACGACCGAGAACCACAACAACAACAACAGCGATATGTATTCTCAAACAAGTTGCTAACATTAGACATAATATGGATCTAAACAGCAACAACAATAATTTGTGTGGTGGTTTATTAAAGGGTAAGGACGCTCCAAGCATGGAAAACATACCATTTCATTTACATGGAACGGAGACCTTAAATCAAGGCAAAAAAAAAATCGAAAGAGGGGAAAATAAAACCAGATAAATCTTGAAAACGGTTTTTTTTTGGTTAGCTTTTATAGTTATTTTCGGATTTGTTTTGTTTTGTTTTTTTT
The DNA here is from genome assembly GCF_006345805.1 of Octopus sinensis. Taxonomy (NCBI): domain Eukaryota; kingdom Metazoa; phylum Mollusca; class Cephalopoda; order Octopoda; family Octopodidae; genus Octopus; species Octopus sinensis. Next base: position 1,761,814 of record NC_043018.1, on the reverse strand, counting down.
CTTGTGGTTTATTAAAGGAAAGTATCCTGAAGCCATGATTGTAGCGATGGATCGAACCTATATTGGCCTCGGGGAGATTTCGTTTCAAATTAAACTGGTATTCATATAGAATTTAATAATTGGATAAGCTAGTTATAACCCGAAACATATTGCCTACAGCTTTCCGAAAATAGATTCTTGGAAAGTGTTTAGGAATAGATTAGTATATATTCAAGTAGATATGCGGCGGTATTTTGTATATATGTATATATATATATATATATATATATATATTATATATATATATATATATATATATCTGTGTGCGAGTGTGTCTGTGTGAGTATATATATATGTAGTATGTATACACATATATATATATATATATATATATATATATATATATATATATATATATATATATAGCAAGTATAGATGGGCTGGACACGTCGCCGGCTCACCGATAATCGGTGGACGCACGCAGTTGTCGAGTGGTACCCGCGTGAGCGGAAAAAGACCACCCGGAAGACCTCCACGACGGTGGAGTGACGAGTTCAAGAGGACGATTGGGATCACGTGGATGAGAAAGGCGCGATCCAGAGAGGAGTGGACAGCGTGCTGTGACCAGCGGTGTCAAATGGACGCCTGACGGACTGGTCGGTCAAAGTGATCAAAGTGATATATATATATATATATATATATATATATATATATATATATATATATATATAAATTATTACATTATATAAAAGGGCTTAGTAAAATAAATTACTTTGCCGCATACTGAACTCATTAGAAATAGCAGCTAAAAAAACATTTATAAAACTATTTCTAATACTTAAAGAAAACTCTCTCATATAGTGTTTCTCAATTCAACTCACGGAAGTATGGGGGGTAGAGACATTAAAAAATCAGATGGCAAAGGTTATTTGAGAACGTACGTTTCAAGATTAGTCAAACTCGACACTTCTATCATCAGCTCAGAACTCCCTGGTTTGGATTTGAAAACACTGAAAGTGGGAGCATACTCCTTCGGCCTCCTATCGCTTCTGAAGATCCGCTCGTAACTAACAGTGCCAACAAATCAAATATGCAAGCGAAGAATTTCTGCTCCCCCTTTCCACCAGCGTGGGTTAAAATCAGCAAAACACTATGCTTTTTTCGGTAAAATCCGAGGCATTAAATAAGAGAGAGAGATGAATTATAATTTCAACAATTGAGGGTAAAATTAATTAATTATCAATTCACCAAGTGTTCAGTATGCAAAGGGACCCTTTAAGGCGAATTAAATTATTACATTATATAAAAGGGCTTAGTAAAATAAATTACTTTGCCGCATACTGAACTCATTAGAAATAGCAGCTAAAAAAACATTTATAAAACTATTTCTAATACTTAAAGAAAACCTCTTCATATAGGTTTGCTCAATTCAACTCACGGAAGTATGGGGGGTAGAGACATTAAAAAATCAGATGCAAAGGTTATTTGAGAACGTACGTTTCAAGATTAGTCAAACTCGACACTTCTATCATCAGCTCAGAACTCCCTGGTTTGGATTTGAAAACACTGAAAGTGGGAGCATACTCCTTCGGCCTCCTATCGCTTCTGAAGATTCCGCTCGTAACTAACAGTGCCAACAAACTCAAATATGCAAGCGAAGAATTTAAGGAGTATGCTCCCACTTTCAGTGTTTTCAAATCCAAACCAGGGAGTTCTGAGCTGATGATAGAAGTGTCGAGTTTGACTAATCTTGAAACGTACGTTCTCAAATAACCTTTGCATCTGATTTTTTAATGTCTCTACCCCCCATACTTCCGTGAGTTGAATTGAGCAAACACTATATGAGAGAGGTTTTCTTTAAGTATTTAGAAATAGTTTTATAAATGTTTTTTTAGCTGCTATTTCTAATGAGTTCAGTATGCGGCAAAGTAATTTATTTTTTACTAAGCCCTTTTAATAATGTAATAATTTGAATTCGCCTTAAATGGTCCCTTTGCATACTGAACACTTGGTGAAATTGATTAATTAATTAATTTTACCCTCAATTGTTGAAATTATATATATATATATATATCAATATAACCGTTCCCAACAGAGGTCACTGAAGAGTGTCAAACTGTGATGGAACTTGAGGCAATCCGACCTCTCTACATTAAGGAGATTGTGTCGGTGCAACAGGTGAGCTACTGAGAGAGGTTTAAAGAACTGAAGCTCAACTCCTTAAAAAGAAAGCGTGAAAGATATGCAGTTGTACACATATGAAATATCCTGGAAGGTCAAGCTCCCTTACTTTGGAATTGAAAGTTGTACCTACCACCGAAGTGGACGGCACTGCATAGTACCAAAGATCCCCCTACTCCATCCAGACTACAGACCCAGTTCTGTAACACCCTGAGTTTCAAGGGTCCACAACTATTCAACCAAACAGCCACAGAGATTTGCGATTCGTAGATGTGGAGATCTTCAAAATAGTCTGCATAAATTTTGTCCATATATATATATGTATGTATGTATGTATGTATGTATGTATGTATGTATGTATGTATGTATGTATGTATGTATGTAAAGTTAATCCAAAGTTAATCCAAACATGAAAACACAAAGAGAAAACACAACAACACAAGGACGTGGAACAAGTATAGTATTATTGGACGCTCAGGAAAGAAAGAAAGAAGGAGGGTTTAACGTTTCGAGCGGAGCTCTTCGTCGGAAACATAGGAAAAGGAATGATCCAAAGAAGGGAAGACGGAGGGAAAAAATCGCCAACGGCACGCACGCGGTCACATTTTGAATGTGTATGTATGTATGTATGTATGTATGTATGTATGTATGTATGTATGTATGTAAGTGTGTGTGTGTGTGTGTATGGGATACCAGATGAGCCCACATCTCAGCAGGAGGCACAAAGAACAAGAGCTCCGCTACTTCACCAGAAACAATATGGAAAAGACATCCAATCACGCTGAAAGGCGATGCCCCAGCACAGCCTTGGCTTCAAACTAAAACCAGAGAAGATAAAAGATACACACATATATACACGTATGCACACACACACATGGACGTAAGCACACATGCACACACACGTTAAGGAGGGTGAGCTGAAAAGTTGAGAGTCCGACTTTGAAGGAGTGATGGGTAGAGCTGTGAAATGTTGCTTCCGTTCATTTCAACTCTTCTTATCAATAACTGCCTTCACTCTTATGATTGGGACGAGTAAAATGAGAAATATACAGAATGCCTTCTTCCCTGTGCATGACTATACTTTTAAGTAATGAGCAATTCCCTCCTTTGTGTGGTCAACAAGGTTGATTAATGCAGGAATGACAACACTGAAAACGAAAGTTGCATTGTATTCCTTTCCGTTTGAAACCCTCAAAATCATGACCTGCTCACTAATTGCAGGTTTTGAGGGGTGGGTGAGTTAGTTTGGTCATTTGGTCATTTTTTTAATTATTTTTTTGTTTTATCTAGTTTCAGCTCACGAGCTATGGCCATGCTGGGGCACCGCCATTTGGTCATGTTTTTTTTGTTTTTGATGGTTTTTTTCATTTTCTTGGGATTTTTTGTATGTGTGTGAGAGTGTGTGTGTGTGTGTGCGTGTGCGTGCGTGCGTGCGTGTGTGTGGTGTGCGCGTGTGCGTGCGTATGCGTGTGTGGTCAACCAACACTGGACACACGTCTGTACTTGTTGGTTTCCCACTTCAAAAGTATTGCTTTTCATAACGTCATTACTGACAGAACAGAACAGTCTTGGCCAGAATATCTTTGATCATAGGCCTCCTCCATCATGGCTGAACAAGAACTAAAATACTACTACTACTACTACTACTACTATACTACTACTACTACTACTACTACTACAGTAGAATAACTATTTAACCTGCCCGCTTCTCTATTTTCTTCTACTTTCAGGTTAATCGATTACAACACTGCCCATCTAGTTGGTATTCTCAATGATTATAACATAATTGAAATAGTGGTGAGTACAGAATTGGTATCTTTGTGTTATTTGTCTTCGTGTTGTTGTTTGGGTGCAAGCATGGCCGGAATGGTGTGTGGCAGGGGAATAAAATTCGCCTCGAAATCTCGGGGCTTTGGGG
>NC_043018.1:1745236-1750236 GCF_006345805.1 Octopus sinensis | reverse complement strand
GTGGAAGGTGTTTGTAAGCCATTTAAGAAACACACAAAAGCCGTTCGATTCACTTCAACATTTAAGTTTAATTTGTCAAAATATTTTCGTCGCTTTAAGACCGCGACCTGTTCACTGACAAAAATCCGTGGACGAAAATATTTTGACAAATTAAACTTAAATGTTGAAGTGAATCGAACGGCTTTTGTGTGTTTTTAAATGGCTTACAAACACCTTCCACGCTGCAATTGTTTTCGTTTCAGCACACGATCTCAGATCAAGTCACTTGCTATGCAAGTACATCTCCGTAATTCTGTAGATTTCACAAATTTATTTAATCGCATTCACAATCGCATTCAGTATTCGCACACTTCTGTCAGCGTTTCTGCCACTGTTGGTAACACCCCTGGAACACTTCCAGAATGAAATGAAGCTCAACTACTCATGGCAAAAATCACTTTCCTTTCAGTATGAGGAAGAGCCAGAAGTCACAAATTACCAAGTCTGGAAAGCAGGAAGCTTGTCGAACAAGTGATGTGTTGTTCTTGACGAGGAAAGCTTCAAAAAGTATCAAACATTTTCTCCTTTTTTTTTGCCAACATTCTCTGCTTGCACAAATCCCCCATTAAACTGGAATGCACTGATCTTCTGCTTATTCCTACTTCGTGAGTAATTTCCTGGGTTGCTAAACGACGGTCTTCGATGACTATTCGCTGAACCTTTTCAATCAGCTCATCGTCTCAGCTTGTGAACGTCCTACTTGAGCATCTCCCGCTGTCCACTGAGATGCAGCCATGTTTGAAATAGTAGTACGACTCTTTGATCGGAGTTTTGCCCATGGTATCATCGCCAAACGCTTGCTGAATCTTTTGGGTGGTTTGAGCTTGTGTATCTCCAAGCCTTTGGCAAAACTTGATGCAATATTTTTACTCGATGCGTTAGGTCATCTTGCGTGAGAATGAGAATGCGACGAGTGCGCACTACACGTCTGTATTCTTGGTGTAACAGCCGGGCACTGATGCAGCCTACGGGCGCGAAAATTTGTGTACACACGCAACCCACACACTCGCACACACCACACACACAACACACACACACACATACAAATATCTATTATATATAATATATTATATAATATATATATATATATAATATATATATATATATATATTATATATATATATATATATATACATATATATATATATATATATATATACTATATATATATACATATATATATATATATATATATATATATATATATATATATATATATATATATATATATATATATATATATATATATTATAATTAGGGTTCAGCAAAGATTTGCTTTACCACATAACGAAATTTAGAAATAGTAGCCAAAGGACCTTAACTATTTCCTTTACTTTAAAAAGAGACTCCCGGACAAAAACAAAGTACTCGAAAACAACCCACGCGGGCAGAGAGGAAAAATAACGAAAATCAATTATTGATTTCATATATATATATATATATATATATATATACGGGAAAGTTTACGAAAATAAACAAAAGATGAAGGCAGGTGAATACAAACAAACAAATGTATTAGTATAACGCTCAGGAATAGAAATAGAAAAAGTCTTTTACGTTTCGAGCCTACGCTCTTCAACAGAAAGATACACAGAAAAAACAAGGAGAGAAACAAAGAGAGAAAAAAATGCGTGTAGGAGCTAACACATACATACACACACATACATACGTACATGCATACATTCATACATACATTCATACATATATATATATACATATATATAGATAGATATACATATAGATAGATAGATAGATAGATAGATAGATAGATAGATAGATAGATAGATAGATAGAGAGAGAGAGAGAGAGAGAGAGCAAAAGGCAGGGTGTGGAAAAGAGAGGGGCAGACAGAGAGAGGGGAGAATGATAGATAGAGAGAATAAGATAGACAGAGACATAGAGAGAGGAATAGAAAGACCGTGACAGAAGAGGAGAGAGATATATATAGAGAGAGAGGCAATGATAGACAGCCACAAAGTGGGAATGAGAAAGAAAGAGACTAGTAGGAATCGAGTAACAGAAAGAGAGAGTGATGTTGAGAGGGAGAGTCATATATAGAAAGAGTAGAACGGAGAAAGTGGGTGAGAGAGAGAGAGCGAAATTTACAGCGATAAAGAGGATAAAGATGAATATGACTAGTATATATATATATATATATATATAGAGAGAGAGAGAGAGAGACAAACAGACAGACAGACAGACAGGGGGAGGGAGAAGGAGAAATATAAAATATTAAGAAAGCGACATAGAGACATAGAATGGAAGAAAAAGGCAAGAGAGCGGCAGACAGGCAAACAGACAGAAGGAGGAGAGAGAGAGAGAGAGAGAGAGAGGAAGAGACATAGAGAGAGGAAGAGACATAGAGAGAGGAAGAGACATAGAAAGAAGGGGAGGGAGAGAGAGAAATACAGAAATTAAGAAAGCGACATAGAATGGAAGAAAAGAGCAAGAGAGCGACAGACAGACAGACAAATAGACAAGGGAAAGAGAGAGAGAGAGAGAGAGAGGAAGAGGGGGTGGATGATAAAGCTAGACGTCATACATTGTGATATATCATGATAAAAGAAATAGATTTATTGTTCTGTCGTGGTTATTCTTCAAACATAATTCGAAGAAAAACTCTGCGAGTAAGCTTTTGTATGGAACCATCTATTATCAAAGTGTTTTCTTAGCAAGTAACAAACGTCTGTCTCCAGTTCTAGGGAACGGTCAATGATGCCAAAACATCATTTTTTCTTTGTTTACTTTTTTCCTTTTCGTTTTCTTTTTATTTCTTGTTTTTTTTTTTCCCCCTTCTTTGTATCTAAAGAAATATTAACGGAATAAAAGAGAGAAAATAATTGAGATAAATTGTTGATACTTTCGGTTAGCGACCACCAGTTAAAGATCTATCAATTTCTGTTTGAAATAAAAGAATTATCCGAAAATATCAAGTTCTCCTTGAGAGTCATTGATTGTCGACTTGTTGACAAAGTACTTTCAATTTAGAACAATCTTTGGTCCGGTCGTATTAGCCATATAGTCGAATGGTTTCAGACGGTTGCTTCTCAACCACGAGGTCACTGGTTTTATTCCACAGCATGGCGTCATAGACAAGCGTCTACTACCAGACAGAACTTAAGCTACAATGACCACCATATTTGTTCTTAAAAACGTTTCCGCACGTTCGAACATGAAAATGCGAATTACTCTTTTACTCTTTTACTCTTTTACTTGTTTCAGTCATTTGACTGCGGCCATGCTAAAGCACCGCCTTTAGTCGAATCAAATCGACCCCAGGACTTATTCTTCGTAAGCCTAGTACTTATTCTATCGGTCTCTTTTGCCGAACCGCTAAGTAACGGGGACCTAAACACACCAGCATCGGTTGTCAAGCGACGCTGGGGGGGGGGACAAACACAGATACACAACATATACACACACATATATATATATACATATATACAACGGGCTTCTTTCAGTTTCCGTCTACCAATCCACTCATAAGGCTTTGGTCGGCCCGAGGCTATAGTAGAAGACACTTGCCCAAGGTGTCACGTAGTGGGACTGAACCCGGAACCATGTGATTGGTAAGCAAGCTACTTACCACACAGCCACTCCTGCACTTGTTGTATTTCCTCTTAGGAAAACAGCACTTTTTAGACCAGTTGTTCTCAAACTAGGGTTCACGGTTCCCTAGGGGACCTCGAAGCGATTTTAGGGGGCTCGCAAGGGGACGTTGAAGTATCGTGAAAATGAGATGGCTTCAGACAGTTAAGTTTTAACATTTCAAGTTTTTTTCAATTTTCCACATGCTATCATCCCTTTTTGTCGTTGGCCTCAAAACCCCCACGCCACTCCTACACATTCATTTGCTAACCACACTTGTTATACAACAAGGTTGATTGGCCAATAGAAAATATGCAGGTATAATGGTTGATTGCGCATATGCTGTCGATATTTTTTTTTTTCGTTTTTTATTTGGTTTGTAACCAATTGATCAACTAATTCCCCATATTTTCATGTGCGTTTGTTTATCCCAGTGGGGCATTGCCTTTATTAAGTTGTGGTATTCGGGTTTCTGGGTCTAAGGGCAGTGCGGTTCATAATCCGCATATTACGGTACACGAACGTATGTCATTTTCTTCCATCTTGATTATCCTTCATTTTATAGGGGACCGCGAATCATCAAACAAGCTATAAGGGGACCGGCACGTAAAATTTTTTGAAAAGTTTTAGAACCACTGTCTTAGATGAATGTGTGTTCCCAACACATTTGATGCATGAGCATAAAAATACTCTGAAACACCCGGTGTTTCGACATCATTGTGTCTCGTCAGCCCAAGACATCCCGGACTAATGTTCGTCACAATGGAAAAGTTCTCTTGTGACGAAACGCAACAGCAATTAGCTTATTCACGTTCGAATCAGCGAGAACGGATAAACTAAGGATAAATATTTAAGTCTTCCTGTTGATTCTTGCTGTTCGCTGTGCATATGACAATAGCCTTCGACATTTTCTACTCAAAGTATTTAAAACCAATGTTGATACGCTATCATTTAGAGCTTTATTTGCTTTGAGATTCACTGATCTTAAAAATAGTTATCTTTAATCCTCAACCTTTAGTCATTAGACTGCGGTCATGCCGGAGCACCACCTTGAGGAATTTTAGTCGAATGAATACACCCCAGTACCTTAGGTGTCTTTTGCCGGACTGCTAAGTTACAGAGACGTAAACACACCAGCGCAGGTTGTCGATCCACTCACAAGTCTTTGGTCAGCCTAAGGCTGTAGTGGAAGACAATTGCTCAATGTGCCACGCAGTGGGACTGAACCCAAGACCACGTGGTTGGCAAGCAAACTTGTTAGCACACAACCATGCCTGCTCCCGGTACTCTATTTCTCTTTTTGTGTTTGTGTGTGCGTGTGTTGTCTCCTCCGAAGAGATAAACGGAAAACTGTGACCTCACCGAGAATTGAA
>NC_043018.1:1735236-1740236 GCF_006345805.1 Octopus sinensis | reverse complement strand
CATACTATTTTGGCAAAAATCTATACATATATTCTAAACTATCGCATATCAAACGCATATGTTTGCTTGTATGTATGTATATATGTACTTGTGCATATACATATATGACATATATGACAAACAATGAACATATACATATATGTCCGGCTCTAGTCGCCATTGTAGATCGTTAGCCACTACACACATTTTTTTCTTTCCTTGTTTCTCTCCTTGTTTTTTTCTGTGCCCCTTTCTGTAGAAGAGCGTAGGCTCGAAACGTAAAAGACTTTTTCTATTCCTGAGCGTTATACTAATACATCTGTTTGTTTTGTACACACCACCTGTCTTCGTCTTTTGTTGTTTTTTTTCGTAAACTCTCCTTATAATATATATATATATATATATATATATATATATATATATTATAGAAGGAGCTTCTACAGGACTAGAACTGTTTCATTCAAAAGAAATCATCAGGAAGCTCTGATGATTTCTTTTGAATGAAACAGTTCTAGTCCGTAGAAGCTCCTTCTATAAAATAAATTAATTTACTCTGCTATGTATTGAGTACCTTATTTACTGTGGTTAACCCCGACTCAACCCGGGACCTACATATATATATATATATATATATATATATATATATATATATATATATATATATATATATATATATATATATATATTCAAATGTAGCTGAATGTGTGAAACGATAGAGTAAAAGTGTATTGAATCTATGGAATAAAACGTGCTTATATGGCTATTTACACTAGTTTTAGAGTTACCTGAACGATTGCGGAACAACCAAATCCTGATTTATGAATGTGTGGATGCATGGATGTATGCATGTAAACATGAAAGTGTAAAAATATGTACACTCTTTCTCATACACGCACACGCACAGACATACACATATACATTTATATATTGCTGCGTAAGTAATATAAATAATGCCTTTATATATGTGTGTGTATGTGTATGTGTGTGTATGTGTGTGTGTGTGTGTGTGTATGTGTAGTAACTGATAGTAAAATATATGTCGTATCATATCCGCATATCCAGATAAGTACTGCATAGTATACATCTTTACATAATGTATTATATATCATGTGATATGTCATAACGCATATATATATATACATATATATATATGTTCGTATGTATGTATATACTTATATATATATATATACATACATATATATATGCATATATATATTATATATTATATATATATGCATATACATGTATATATATATGAGTATATTTATAGATGCTTAAATAATATATAATCTATATATATATAAGTACGTATATATAATATATATAATATATATATATATATATATATATAATATTATAGTACGTATATATATATCATATATTTTATATATATATATATATACGTAATATGTTGATATGCGTGTGTGTGTGTGCATTTGTGTCTGTGTGTGATTATGTATATTCCTGTATATATTCCACAAACATATACAAACCCGACGCTATATTAATCTGCATTATTATGCATACATACACACATGCTGAGGTAACATAAATACGAAAAGATATTTCAGTAAAGAAAAGAAAAGTATTAAATAAAAACCAACAAGTAAAACGAAAAAAAAAAACTCACAAAAAAATTATAGTAATAAAACCAAAATCTGATTTCTTATCATTATTTAAATAAATAAAAAAGCCATCGTTACAGTCACCAAACAACTTAGCAGAGTTTTATTGCGACATAAACCTATCAGATTTAACCAGGACAAGTCGTAAATATTTCTAAAGTGAGGGGGAAAAACTCAGTTTATGACACAGCTAAATTTTACGTCTTCTTCTCCCACTACTCCTCTCCTCTCCCTTTCCTCATGCTTCTCTTTCTCCTCACCCTGTCTCTCTTTCTCTTCTTTTCGAACAAGACGATAAAACATGGCGTTACGTTTTATTTTCTTTTGTGTGTGTGTGTGTGTGTGTGTGTGTTTGTGTGTGTGTGTGTGTGTGTTGTGTTTGTGTGTGTGTGCGGTTAGATTTTTCACTAAAATATTCATAATTTACATAGAGTGCTACAAAGTCAGCTATTATTGTTACAGAAGGTTGAGAGATGACATGACAAAAATCCTGTCTTGAATATATAATTCCTGATAGTAACTTTTTAATATATTCTATTTTTTATTTTTTATTATTTTTTATTTTTTTGATTACGTGTGTATATGTGCATTTATGCCCGTGTGTATCTGTGTATGAGAATGAGAGAGTTTATGTGTGTTTTTTTCGGTGGCGTTTGTTCTATTGGGAGGGTCTGTTGTGTGTGTGTGTGTATGTGTGTATTTTGTTAGGTCATACTCTACATTTCATCTTCATATTTGCATTTGACTAATGGCTGTGTAAATTAATTAATGTTCGTCAGAGAAGAGGTATTAAATATGGTATAAATCTATTCCAGGAGACTTCATAAAACATAGTCAACTTAACAAGTTTCTAGCCATTAAACCCGCCGCAGAAACAGCAACAAGTGCAGCTACGACAACAGCAATCTCTACTTCTTCAGTTAGCATTATTAATAGTAATAACACTTCTACTGCGGTTAGTTCGCCGACAGATTGCTGCCAGGAGAAAATTTCAATCAACAGTGGAGGACGTAGCAATAGTGTTGATGTCGGAGACAATGAAAGAGCGAAAGCAGACGATAGCTCCAGAGTTGACCCCATCGTCAAACTGAATAAAATTGCTGCAATCAATGCTATTAAAACGAGTAAATTTTCAAGGAAGTAAACCTCAAGATATGATATTTACATCGGACAGCTACGACAATTCTTGAGCTGTTATGGAACAACTGCAAATAAAGGAGAAATGGATGAAGGTGATCCTTAAATGACCAACAGAGAAGAAAACCAGACAAAAATCACTTCAATTTTGAAACAAAACCCGGAAACGAATTTCACTGATATTGGTTCTGTTTTTCACTGACAACGAAAGAATTCCATTGAAAGTACCGAAGAAATTTATGAGGCAAACTATGACGAAATTATATCCAGGATGTCTACAGATGCAAATAATAATAATTGTAAACTTAAAGCCCATAAGCGATCACCGTATATTGGCTAAATAAAGTAGTCTAATATTGGGGCATATAAGCCCTCGACGGTAAAAAGTATTTTTTAGGTCGTGGGCTTTATATACCCCACTATTAGGCTATTTTCTTTAGACAATACACGGTGGTCGTTTATAAGCTTTAAGCTTATAAATATTACTATTACTATTTACAAAACATTCATTCGTCACTGCTTCTACATTTAACGCAAATGCCTATAGATGTTATGGAAGCTTCGCAAAATGATACCCCCGAAGCGAAAGACGAAATAAAAAGAAGTAAAAACAGCCAATCCAAAACACAAATCTAGTTGAAGATTCTTTTGTAATATCCCGTAACTTGCTTCCTTTTAACCGTAGAATTAGATTTAGTTGTAGCGTCATTTATTATAGAGCAATAATTTTAACTGCCTTTGCAACTTAGTTTAAATTCTCCAGCACTGACTTTTAACCCTTTAGATCTTCCATGAAAAACTTCCTACTTAGAAAAAAACTGTATTTCAAAATAAACACCATATTGTTTAAAGTTGATCATATATAATATATATATATATATATTTACTTATATGTGTATGTATATATACATATATGTGTGTATATATGTGTATATATATATATATATAATATATATATATATATATATATATATATATTATATATATAACGCAGCTTTAACGCTATCAGATATTATATTCATGAAATTCTGAGTAAAAACAATGAGTAAAGTCAGCACTACAATAAACATTTATGCTCTACTTCTGTATTGAGTATTTTTTTTCTTGTTCGTAAACTCATACTTGTATGCATTTGTGTGTGAGTGTGTGTTTAGAATGAATTACATATATATATATACTGTCAAATCACGTGTGTAACAGCAAACCCTCAAAGACCTCAAAACTCACCATTGTTGGAAACACAGAACTAAGTTTACTAACTGACACAGATAATGTAATACTTTCCTTCAGTACTCCGAGTTTCTCGATAGCGAATTATTCTATTCTCGTTATTGTTCATCGACTGCTAACGACATCGAAGATCCAGTTTAACTTAGGTTCGCCTTGTATAATAACGATGTCCATTTACACAAGACTGGGTGTATAAGAACTTATTTTCTACACATAAACGTACGTATATATATATATATATATATATATATATATATATATATATATATATATATATACTGGAGTAAACACATAAATGTGAAACAAGGTGGAAAAAAGAGTACTCAAATACCAGTGTGGTAGAGTAATATGCTTTATAAAGCAGCAGAAACTGTCCGATGAACGGCAACGGGAAACTCAGAGTAACAGGTTTTGTTGAATTTTCTGCTGCTTTAAATAAAGTTATATATATATATATATATATATATATATATATATATATATATATATATACGTACATGTCGGACGATGAAAAAACTGTGCTCAACACGCATTTGTGGATATGATTCCTTTAATCGTGATCTAAGGCCATTATTATTATAAATAGCTTCATGTTATGAAGAATAGAAAAAATATCCTAGTACCTTAACAGTTTTTCAAGCCGATCACATGGAGAAAGATGTTCACCGCCATCCTGGAAAACACAGCTTCGTTTACATATCGTATGTATTATATAATAGCACCATCTTGTCAATGAACAAATACCCTAAAATATTCTTCGATAGAAACAAAGGCTGTGTCTGATATTCTGCTGCTGTGATAAATAATAATAATAATAATAATAATAATAATAATAATAATAATAATAATAATAATGATAATTAATAATAATTAATAATAATAATAATAATAATAATGATGATGATGATGATAATAATAATAATAATAATAATAATAATAGTAATAATAGTAATAGTAATAACAATAGTAATAATAATAATAATATAATAATAATAATAATATAATAATAATAATATAATAATAATAATA
>NC_043018.1:1723557-1735136 GCF_006345805.1 Octopus sinensis | reverse complement strand
AATATATTGTGTGTGTGTGTGTGTGTTATGTATATATCTATGTATACGTATGAATATATATGCACCTGTGCACTGTATGCAACACGTTCCTTCATCATATTATACATACATATACATATATATATATTATATATATATATATATATACATACACATACGTATATGTATGTATGAATCATGAAGGTATTCCATATCAATGAAAACTGCCGTTTATAGTGATTTTAATGCCCTGAGAAACTACGTTAAAATATTTTCAATATCTGAAGATTCTAATCACAATTCCTATCATTTCCCTGCCAAAATTTCCCACACTTTTATTCCTCCCATATACGAATGCGGATTTTAAACCCGACCATAAATTTTGGTCGTTTCGAAAAGTTTTAACTGAAATCCCATATCCGTCGTTATTGCGCCATCCCATCCAGTTGACAAACTCCATTATAGATACGCTAATTGTCACATTATTGCTGTTCTGGATTCCAACCAATCTGATAATCTATATTATTGTAACGATCTTTAATTCTCTTTTCTCCCACATCTTAATTTTTACGCCTCATTAAATACATTTGACAACTGCAGTTTGTGGCGGAACATGTCTAATGAGAAATACTATTCTAGTGTTATTGCTACTCTACGAAATACGTATGGACATGTTTTTAGTGGTTTCATTTTGCATCCGTAAATAATAACGTTGATAGGAAATCCATTGTCAGCTTCATTCTGGAATAGATTCACTTAGTACTGGATATAGGTTGTTGATGCTCTGTTTAATGTTGAACGCGCTGTTGCACAAGACAGCCATACAATACAGCAACACTGGCTTATTATTGCGTATAGAACGTGTAATGAAAAACCAGCCTTCCAGATCAAATATCATGCGATATAAGGGTATTGTACACTCCTAGATAATCTCGTAATTAAATCCGTCTGCTAAATCAACAGAGTTAATGTAGTCATATATAGATACCCTTCAAGTGTTGATTATTAAACGACTGATATTTAAACAGGTGATTCATTTCTCAGCCGTTTTGTGTATCACTTTAACGTCAGGTTATATATAACGACCGGTCTTCAGATCCAGTATCAAGAAATTGGAACTCTGTTAATGATGCTTGCCTGCTAAGGTATACTCAGCTACTCAACCGAAGAACACAAGTATTGGTTTCAAATTTCAGCGTAAGGTCAGTTAATTTCGGTGGATCAAGTCGATTACATTGACTATCAGTTCTCGACTGGTGCTTATTTTTTTATCAACCCCGAAACGATGGAAGGCAAATTCGACCTTGGCGGAATTTGAACTCAGAATCTAAAAACGGACGAAATACTGCTAGGCATTTTGCCCGGCGTTGATCATATAATAGTTTTCCCTTTGAGTTATCTTATTCCTGTATCACATAACATGAACAAAATAGTAATAAAAATTTGCCTCTTAACATTTCCGACACAAACACAAAATCTATCTATCTATCTATCTATCTATCTATCTATCTATCTATCTATCTATCTATCTATCTATCTATCTATCTAGCTGTCTGTATATCTATCTATCTGTCTGTCTGTCTGTCTGTCTGTCCGCCCGTCCGTCCCTCTGTCTATCTATCTATCTATCTATCTATCTATCTATCTATCTACACACACACACAACGGTGGGTTTTACAATTCTACACAGTTACCCTCTACCAAATTCATTCACACGATATTGTTTGCCCCGGGACTATAGCAAAAGCCATTTGCTTTCAGTGCTTGCAGCTGGACAGAACACGAATCTATGACTATGCAAGGGGAGCTTCTGAACCACACCCACACGCATGCCTGTACCGAAAGAAACAGAAAAGAAAAACAATTGCGAGATACGGTTTTCAGTCCATCTGAGAGTACCATGTGATTTAACAGTCACCCTTTTAAGATCATGTGTTGTTACAGAAGGCGCAGGAGTGGCTATGTGGTAAGTAGCTTGCTAACCAACCAATGGTTCCGGGTTCAGTCCCACTGCGTGGCATCTTGGCAAGTGTCTCTGCTATAGCTACGGGGCGTCCAATGCCTTGTGAGTGGATTGGTAGACGGAAACTGAAAGAAGCCGTCGTATATATTAATATATATTATATATATATATATAGAAGGTATGTGTGTGTTTGTGTGTCTGTGTTTGTCCCCCTAGCATTGCTTGACAACCGATGCTGTGTGTGTTACGTCCCCGTCACTTAGCGGTTCGGCAAAAAGAGCCGCATAGAATAAGTACTGGGGCTTACAAAGAATAATCCCCGGGGTCGATTTGCTCGACTAAAGGCGGGCTCCAGCATGGCCGCAGTCAAATGACTGAAACAAGTAAAAGAGTAAAGAGTAAAGAGTAATCATTGATGACTAAGGAATGTATGGTTTAGTTTGCATTTGAAATGGTTTTCAATTTCATCTAAAAAATTAATTGATTATACACTTCAAGATGGTGGAACATAGCAAAACGCTTGCAGAGGTTTTAAAACAACGTGAAATACCTCTTAATGCTCCTTCACTTTCAAATTGACAGCCTGTCAGAAAATCCCTCGCGGGTGTAAATCGTAAAGGATATTTGTGATCTGCGCATGTTATTAATTTCACTTAAAATCTTGGTAAATGATTGTGTACCGAAAACATGGCAGAATCTCAGACACACCTTGTCGATTTCAAAAAAAGGATAAATGACCATAATTTCCATTTCTTTTAGCGACGATGGAACGCCAGAAAACCACCAGAGACTGTTAAACATAAACAGAGAGGAGATAGATAAATTTTTAATCTACTGTCTGCTTCACTCATTCGACTATGGCCACGCTGGGGCACCGCCTTGAAGAACTTCAAGTCGATTGAGAGGGCAGCGGTACTCATATTTTTTTTTCTTTTAAGTCTGGTACTCATTCTATCGTCTTCTTTTTGCCGAAGTGTTAAGTTACAGGGACATAAACAAAACAACACCAGTTATCAAGCTGTGGTAGGGGACATACATACAAACAAAAACGCATACACACACATGCATATATATATATATATACAACCTCAACCAAGAAGGGATCTTCATAGGAAAAAGGTTCTTCTCTCTATCTGGTGGGATTGCAAAGAAGTAATTCACTTTGCATTGTTACCACTTAATGTAACAGTCAATGCACAAGTCTAATGTCAGCAATTAGAGCGTTTGAACCAAGCTTTGAAGAAAAAACCTCCGTTTAGTGAATCGAAAAGGAGTGATATTTCATCAGAACGATGCGCGACCCCACACTGCAAAGATCACACCACAGAAGATCGAAGAGCGCTTGGTTAGGAAAAAATTCCTCATCCATCTTATTCTCCTGACCTTGCTCCTCCAGACTACCATTTTTATCGTAGTTTGCAGAATCATTTGGAGGACATAACTTTCGCAAGCCTTGAAGAGGTCGAAAAGGACATTTCAGAGTTCTTCGCTTTGAAATCAAAAGAGTTTTACATAGGTGGGATTAAAAAGCTTGAAAATAGATGGAAGGAAATCATAGATAATCAGAAAAGTACATTGATGCTTAAATTTCAATTAAATATAACATTTGATCACGTGCTTTCTTTATTCAAAATTCAGACAGAACTTATGGGATGACCTGATATATATATATGCACATATTACACGAGGGAATTTTTTCCAGTTTCTGTCTACCAAATCTACTCACAAGATTTTGGTTGACTCGAAGTTATAGTAGAAAACAGTTGCCCAAGGTGCCACGCAGTAGAACTGAACTCAGAACCTCATGGTTGAGAAGCAAGCTTGTTACCACATTGCTGTGATCATATTTTTAGTTTCTATGAAACTTAAAATACCCATGACACTCAAGACGATGATATATCAGAAAATCTTCGAAGGTTACAAACAATGGGTTGTTTCAATATTTGATCCGACTCATCGATCGGGAAACAATGCAATCGATATGCGAATATAGGAATGTTCAATATGTTTATTGAATTTGTTTTTCGCATGTATCGATTTTTTAATGTAGTTCATATTTTGTCTTCGCAATTTAAGATCTCAAATGCTTGTGGCTAGAGGCGATAGTATTTTGCAGCAAGTGAATATTATACTGTGTTTAGTTGTAGAGGAGGGTTGATGAGCATACAGTTGAAAAGGAAGGGTCATTTGCGTCACATTTAAATGTGACACCAGGTTCAGATTCTCAAAGTCACGTGTTAAGGGTTTTGTATATTGTCCGTTGCTTCAGTGTTAGTCACCAACACGGCTACCCATGTGTGTGTTTGTTTGAATACGTGTGGACGAAAGAGAAATTGACAGCCAGATAGTCGAAGAGACAAAGATAGAGAGATACATACATAGATGGATGGAGAGAGAGAGAGAGAGAGAGAGAGAGAGAGAGAGAGAGAGAAAGAGAACGAGAGCCTGAGGGAAAGAGATAGATATACAGGCAGTGACGGTGACAGACAGACAGATAGAAAGAGCTAGAGAGACAGTTAAGGGAGAGGGACGGGCAGATAGACATAGAGCAAGACAGACAGTCAGGCAGGCAAATATGTAGATAGATAGGTAGATAAATAGATAGAATAAGTGGTTGGATTCATAGATATAAAGGTATAAAAGATATACAAAGAGAAATTGGATCGAGAAGACGGATAAATGCATCTATCTATCTATCTATCTATCTATCTCCCTTTTTTCTTTCTTTTTCTTTTCCCTTTTTTCTTCTTTTTTTTCTCTTTTACGATCCCTGTTGATCGAAAACCTACGCCACCTTTTTTTTCTTCTTTTCTCCCCAAAAGAAAAGCTCTACCTTGTAACTTGTCCCATCTGTGTGCAGCCCTGTGTGGCCAATAAAGAAACTTATCTATCTATCACTCTGTCTGGTGTGGCTATGTGGTAAGAAGCTGGCTTTTCAACCACATGGTCCCGGGTTCAGTCCCACTGCGTGGAAACTTGGGCAAATGTCATTTTTGATAGTCTCGGGTAGAGGCCATAGTAGAAGACACTTACCCGAGGTGCCACGCAGTGAAACAAAACCCAGAACCATATGGTTGAGAAGCAACCTTCTTACCATAGAACTACGCCCGTGCCTGGAATACCTTGCCTTTCGCTCTATCAAATCAATAAATAAACACCTGAGACCAAAGTAGAAATACAACATCAGCAATTGTCTTATAGCCTATTTATTCTATTCTAGGCATAAGGCCCGAAATTTTGAGGGAGGGGTCAGTCAATTAGATCGATTACAGTACGCAACTGGTACTTAATTTATCGACCCCGAAAGGATGAAAAGCAAAGTCGACCACGGCGGAAATTGAACTCAGAACGTAGCGGCAGGCGAAATACCTATTTCTTTACATCCCACAAGGGCCTAAACACAGAGAGGAACAAACAAGGACGGACAACCGGATTAAGTCGATTATATCGACCCCAGTGCGTAACTGGTACTTATTTAATCGACCCAGAAAGGATGAAAACCAAAGTCGACCTCGGCGGAATTTGAACTCAGAAAGTAGCGGCAGACGAAATACCTATTTCTTTACTACCCACAAGGGGCTAAACATAGAGGAGACAAACAAGGACAGACAAACGGATTAAGTCGATTATATCGACCCCAGTGTGTAACTGGTACTTATTTAATCGACCCAGAAAGGATGAAATGCAAAGTCGACCTCGGCGGAATTTGAACTCAGAACGTAGCGGCTGACTCAATACCGTTAAGCATTTCGTCCGGCGTGCTAACGTTTCTGCCAGCTCGCCGCCTTATTCTCTTAGCTTATTATGTTCTCAGTACAGCTATTGACACAAATTGACACAGAACCCAATGACCGCCGTTAGGGTGAAGGGAACAGCCTCCCCTGGTACCATTTGAATGCAGAATGTAAATGGACGTAACCCAAGGGGATAAGATAGTGTGTCTAAGTCCCTTCCTACCTTTGCTCGTCAGGTGAGTACATACAAACACATTTCCAACGCACACATCAATATAGAGACATACGGACGTACACAGAAACAGGCGCATATATTTACAGGGAAGGGAAAGAAGGAAGAAAAGATAGAAGGTAGCTCAATGATAATTAGTCAAATATACGTGTGTGTGCATGTGTGTGTGGGGGCGTCTATGTGTGTTTGCATAAATATGTATGTTTTTGTCTCTCTCCCACTCTCTATGTATCTATCTGTCTATCTATCTATATCTATCTATCTATATCTATCTATATATCTATCTGTGCAATACCGGTAGAAAAGCGACAAATAGTTGCGTACCTGAGTCTCTCTAAGTGTACGTACACTCATGCATGCATACACACATAGTCACGTACACACGAATACTCCCACAAGCTCAAGCACGCACATGCATGCGCGCGTATCGATGGATAGATAAATAGATGGCGCAATTAAATAGCTATTTACCAAGATAGGTTAATAGAACCGAATCGAAATTCAGTCAATAATGGGATTGTGTGGGAGAATGCAGAAAGAACATGCATGTTTGTGTGTATAGTTATGAATATATATGTATGTACGTCTGTGTGTGTGTGTGTGAGAGACAGAGAGAGAGAGGAAGGCAGACAAGGTAGGGGGAGTAGAAGTAGTGAGTGTGAGAGAGTGAGGTGGGGGAGAGCTATTTCAATTGAAGGTGTATCTATTGTAACATGAGGAAGAAAACAAAAAGCAAACATCTACAATAACAAACACACAAAACAAAAAAAAAACGAACACCTTTCCTTGTAATCATGATTTTCCTGGTTCAATTTCGCTGTCTGCCGATTTCTGTGCCAAACACGAAAAATAAAACAACAACACAAACAACAAAGACAAAAATGCACAAAAAAAAAAAAATAAAAACAAACACACACCCAATATTGAATTGTAACTTCACATAAACACTTAACAAAAACAAAAAGAAATAATAGACAAATAGTAAAAAAGAAAAATACAATTTAAACTTTTTTTGTACGACAAAACTCATTTTATTTACTCTTGCTTCAAAAGACTAAAGATAAAAACACATAAAAAAGACGAAATAAAGAAATAAAAATAAAATGAAAATACAAACGACAAGCTAGAACTAGTGACAACACTATGGTAACGAAAACAGCGTCATATATATATATATATATATATAATATATTATATAATATGTTTTATGTATATATATGTTATATGCATGGATGCATTATATGTATGTATATCTATATATAATATATATATATATACCAAACATTTATACATATATATATTTATTACACGCATATACATGTATTCAATATATAACTGTTTATACGCACACACACATGTAATAATGCCCACACATATATTATACATATGCATATATATATAATTGTATATAAACATATATATGTGTATATATATATACATTATACATATGTGTATATACATATATATATATATATATATATATATACATATATACATATGTTTTTTGGATACATTATATATATAGATACATATATACATAGGTGTAATACATATATATATATATATATATATATACATATGTGTATATTATCTATATATATATATATATATAGATATATACATATATACATATGTATATATATATATAGACATATATACATATGTATATATATGTATATATGTATACATATGTATATATGTATATATGTATACATATGTATATATACATATGTATATATACATATGTATATATATATATATATATTAATACATATGTGTGTGTGTGTATATATACATATATCTATATGTGTGTGTGTGCGCCTGCCATAAAATGGAAGCGCGTTATCGATTATGAAATTTACTCTCAAGTCTAGACCTTTTATTTGGTTTGGTTCGTTTTGCAAAATTGTCGAAAAAGCATGGAAAAATTGTTCAACGGATATTTTCATTGCGTTCTTTCAACAGACTGAACAGTGAGAAGATTATCTTTTTTTGTTTTTTGTTTTTTGTTTTTGGTGGGAGGTTTATTAGCTTATAGAAAAAAAAAATCCCAACAAAAAGAAAATCTACCAAAAAAAATTACAACAGAAAACAAGCGGAAAATAGCACCGTTTTCTACGTAAGTTTCTAATATATATACAGACATTGATTTAAAGGTAAAAGCGACAAGTTTAAAATAAATAAATAATTGATAAATATATATGGGTGCATGTGTGTGTGTGTGTGTGTGTGTATGTGTGTATGTGTGTCTGTATTTGCATGTGCCTATTAAAGGTGCACTCGTATGACCTTGTGTGTGGTTATTAGAACATAAGATGGAGAGTGCGATGAGGGGAGATAATTATTGTAATTACTCTTTCCTCTATCCGTTTCTCTATCTTTTACTGAGTTTCTCTCTCTCTCTCTCTCTCTCTCTCTCTGTGTCTCTCTCTCTTTCTGCCTGCGTGTGTCTCTCCTCGTCGCTGTCACTCTACTTTTCACCGTTTACTTTCATCAATGGAAAGGTGGATATGTGGGTTGTAAGTGTTTACAGCTATTTGGAACTGGGTTGATGACGTTACTGCCTCTGTTCGATATAACGATTTATTTCACAAGTGATAATAGAGAATACAGGGGGGTGCGTTCGGTCGGGTGGGGGGAATAGAACGGATAGGAAAGAGAAGGGAAGAAATACAGAGAGAAAGAGACGGGGAAAGAGAAGATAGATAGAGAGAGAGAGAGAGAGAGAGAGAGAGAGAGAGAGAGAGAATGGGAGGAAACGATTGAAACAAAGTCAAAATTAAGAAAAGGAAAACGAGTAGAAGAAATGAAAGAGATTTAGGACAAAGAAAAGTAGAACGATAGAAAGAGAGACAGACGGATTGTTAGCTAGATAGATAAGATTGGTGGGTAGATAGATATAGATAGATCGATAGATAGATAGATAGATAGATAGATAGATATATAGATAGATAATATAGATAGATACATAGATAGATACATAGATAGATAGATAGATATAAATATATATATATATAATATATATATATATATATATATAATATATAGATAGATAGATAGATAGATAGATAGATAGATAGATAGAGGGATGGATATGTAGATATACAGACAGATGGATAGCTGGATAGATAAGTAGACAGGCAGACAGATATATAGATAGATAAACGGATGGATCGATAGATACGTAAATACATAGGTATTCAGATGGATAGATAAGTAGCTACATAAATACATATATATATACTTAGATAATAAGTAAAAAGATAGGAAGATATATATATATATATATATACATACATACATACATACATACATACATACATACATACATACGTACGTACGTACATACATAATAGGTTGATGCGGAGAGGGATCAATAACTTAAAGTGAACCGTAGCGTGTATTTGAACGACAAAAGACAAATCTCTGTATATTGAATAACGTTCAAGAGAAGTTTTTGATTTATCGAAATCATCTCTGCTTCCAGAGAAACTAAACCAATAGTTTGGTGGAAATTAGGAAAAGAAGGAGATAATCTAAAGAAACAGAACTTTCTCAAACTGACATTTGAATAAAGAAAAGGATGGTTGTTACACATGTTTCTGCCTCAATATACATCATCGTCACAGCAACTCTGGTACTTTATCGTCAGTGGACGAGAAGCCTTGATGTGCACACAGAGAAATACCGAAAAGGGAAAGAGAGAGAGAGAGAGAGAGAGAGAGAAGAGAGAGAGAGAGAGAGAAAGAGAGAGAGAGAGAGAGAAGGGGGGGTAGAAACTGATAGATGGAAATGTAGATTATGAATAGAGTAGAGAGAAAACGTAAACGATCCAAGGAAATTATCAAACGACAAAGGTTTGAATAAGTTCCACGTCTGTGTTTATGCATAAACCGGTATAAAAACCGGTGTTGCTGTTTATACTCTGTACATTGACTAGGGATTATTTTGTACCGGGTACAAAATATATATTTACTAGCAGTATCGCCCGGCGTCGCTCGGGTTTGTAAGGGAAATAACTATATAAGCATTTTTAGAGAGTTATAGCCAAAAAATAGCAGAAAAATGCATTAAAAATGGAAAACAAATTATGGTAATTTTTTTTTTTTAATCGTTGACTCATCGTAGACATTTTTAGAGAGTTACCTCCCTTATAAAATAGCGAAAAAATGCATAAAAATGGAAAAAAATGATGGTAATTTTCTTTTTAAATCGTAGACTCATCGTAGACGCGCGCTAATACCCAGAAGGGCTCGATATGAATCACGACTATAAGATACCCGGTTTTGGTTAAACTGCATCGCAAAATGTGGGAGTAGTTAGGAATCTAAATCGTAGGAGACAGACACACAACTTGACTTTTATATATAAAGATATTTCGTTGACTCATAGGAAATATTTGCATATATTGAAAACAAGCAGTGACATAAAGAAAAAAGGTCAGGTAGAGATTCCATAAGCCTCTGTAAAGTTCATTTTACTGACCTGCCTCCATGTGGTGTATATTCATCTCTGGCAATCTAGCTGCTTCAAAAACCGATGTTGAAGATCTAGATTCCAAACTAAAACATTACGGGAAAAATATGATGGGCTAAAACAAGTAGAAGAAAACAGTAAATGACCATGCTGTGGTTAATTACTAGCCTTAACTTTCTGAGTCCCAAAATCCTGAAGTCCGTTTTGCCCTTTGATTTTCTTTTTCAGTATAGATACAATTACCAGTCATGTACTGTGGTCGATAAAATCGAATATAAATATTGTTTCTATTTTTTGAAAATATCAATGTTGTAATTGGTGGAAATTTTTGGCAGTCCAGAGAGGGAACAATTAAAATGTGAAGAACTTAAAGTGATTTGTCACGTTTTTATATTCAACGACGGAATATAGTGCGGCGCTTTGAAATTCCAGCCGTGCAAGGAACGAAGGAAAGAACGAAAAAAATCAACTAAGCAAGCAACCAACCAATACTATCCAATCAGCTAATCACCTAACTAACCAAGTAATCAGACAAGCAAACGATTAACTGAACAATCAATCAACCAACCTTCCAATCAGTTATTCATTCATCCAACAGACTAATCAATCTTCAATCCAACTAGAAATATCGATCTCAATGATTGATTGGTCTTTTATTTCATAGACTCCGAAAGAAAGAAAGGCAAACTTGTGGATGGTAGGATCTGAAATCGGATCGTAGAGAGCCGGAGGAAATATGAAAAACATTGCTGCCCGATGCTCTAACGATTCTGCCAACCCCATTAAAACCTGACAAAGATAGCAACTATATCACTTCCAAATCGTAAACGCCCAACCATAGAAAAAAACCCCTTACATTTGTTCACGTGACCTTGGGTTTCTAGAATATCGGAAATCAATGGAATAGTTAGGACTCAAAGATAAAAAGTTAACTCCTCGATTCAGGCTGATTATAATGGCTGGATTCCCAGTTTCCATGGCGTATAGATTCCCCTTCGGGATGGGACGCCGGTCCGTTGTAGGATTACTCATTTTTGTCAGCTGAGTGAAACTGGAGCGACGTGAAATGAAGGGTTTTGCTCAAAAACACAACGCGTCACCCAGTCCGTGAATCGAAACTACAATCTTACGATCTTGAGTCCAACATCCTAACCACTAAGCCACACGACTCCACATAGTCACGCGACTGGCATAG
>NC_043018.1:1716057-1718557 GCF_006345805.1 Octopus sinensis | reverse complement strand
ATTTCCTTCAATATGTTTCAGATTCATTTCTGTCGTCGGCCGATAAAATACTGATTCATGCTTTGAGCTCTCATACTAGCAATAAGATTGCTCTCCGTTTTCAGTAAATACTAGATAGGGTAAGAGAAAATGAGAATGGATTGTAATGGGGTGGATATAACAATATATATATATATATATATATATAAATGTATATTCACTTCTCTACTATTTACATACACAAACACACACACACTTATATATGATCAAATTTGTTCTAACACCAGTTTGTGTATGATATAGATACACAATACCTCCTTACCCACCTCGCTCTGATATAGAACCACCCCAATAAATCCTATAATACTAATGTACACATTGGTATTCTTATCCATTAGCTTTAGATATCGATCCTTCCACCCCATTATTTTAAAGCATAAACTATATATATATGATAACAACGAAAATAATAACAACAGCGATATTGGTGATGATGATGATGACGATGATGATGATAATAGTGCTGGTGATGGTGATGGTGGTGAAAAGCACAGAAATATCACCCGAGAAAATGCTTGCCCCTCCTTTTCCTCTATATCCTTCCTGCTGCGCCCTTAATGATTGCAACATGAAACGAACCTATTATGATGACTATTCCCTTTTTCTCGAATCTCGAATCTCAACGGTCCTGGCGTCGCTTGATCTTTAATTCAGTCTTTTATTTTATGATCCCAACAACCATTCCTTCTCTATTTATTAATCTATTTCTTTATTTATTAATATATTTATTAGATTTTTCTTTGACATCTGTTTGAACATATTTGGTGGTTCACATAAGAGAAGAAACTTGTTGTTGTTTGTTTGTTCCTTCTCGAGCCATGCGTGGCTCATAAGGGCCGGTTTCCCGGTTTCCTTGGCGTATAGGTCCCCCACATGGACGGGACGTCGGTCCGTCGCTGGCGAGTTGCAAGATGCAGGAGGAAAGAGTGAGAGAAAGTTGTGGCAAAAGAGTCAGCAGATGTTTGTCATTACCTTCTGCCGGAGCCGCGTGGAGCTTAGGTGTTTCGCTCATAAACACATACATCACCCGGTCTGAGATTCGAACCCGCGATCCCTCGACCGTAAATCCGCTGCCCTAACCACTAGGCCATGTGCCTCCACGAGAGAAGAAACTCCCAACGTATCTGTGAAAGTCAAGTGGAACATGATACTACATATTTGTATATTCGTTCAACGCATCTGGTTTGGTCATGCCAGCTTACACAGAATGTGTCTGCATGATTCGGCCCTGTCTTTATTTTGCGAATATCATTGCTAACAGAGATATACTTGTTACTTCTAAGCATAAAATAATCTGTATATGGGAAATTTTCTGTCCACATACATATACGTACGTTCAACCTACATAGCTGCCGATATGAATGTCACTTTGAGTAGCAAAATCAAAGAGGATTCCTGTAAAGAATTACTTCGAAAATTTCTGCTTCTGTATCCAGATTATCAATTCCCGTGTATGCCAATAACGACCCGTGCTTGTAAATACCTAGGTGACAATCTGGAGATGCTACGACTTTCAGAAAGAGAAATCAAGTTATTATTCAAATCACAAATGTAATTTATAAGCGGAGCTATAGAGATACGCAAAATTTTCTCAAGAAAAGCATTCGACATTAGTTTTGTTACCTATATTTCATTGATGGGGTTGTTTAAGTTTGCTAAAAACGAACCTCTCCCTTACAGGAAAACTCCACATAATTAAAAGTAACAGGAACAATATATACGCGCGCGTACACATACACTCTCCCTCTTACTCAAACACCACACACACACACACACACACATACAGAAACTAGAACATGCGTGTTTATATATTTACGTGTGTGTGTGTTTGTGTGTGTGTGTGTTTGTGTGTGTGTGTGTTTGTGTGTGTGTGTGTGTGCGTGTGTGTGTTGTGTGTGTGTGCATACATTTTAGAAGATTTATTCTTCCTTCTTCTCTGTGAGTAGGAAACCTTAGGTACCAGCAACACAATATATACTCTTTTGAAAATTCTTTTTTGTTATCTGCTTTCCCGATTTTGAGCACACTTTGTACAAGGGCGTTACTAACCACACACACACACACACACACACAAACACACACACATACACACACAACATACAGAGACACACACTCTGGTACACACAATTCCTGTTGCTTTCACTCTTTTTCTTCCTCACTCAAACACACATCAGCCGGAAGATTTTCCGCACAGATTCCTTAAAGTAAATGTGACTCACAAGGCATTTCAAACAAAATCGATTCGACGTAGTCTGTAGACCATCTTTATCACGCAGCGACGCCTGAGGCCATCTCCCCAAGTCTCTCCTTCCTGGTTTCCTCGTAAGTTTTTGTAAAACACTTGTTGTATGTCAGTCACCTTCCACTTTCAGACAATGGTTTTTTTGTTGTGGTGGCTATTCATTGATAAATGGTTTCCAATAATGAAGAGGTTATTCAGCGTCCGTCAACTTAAGGTCAC
>NC_043018.1:1693557-1703557 GCF_006345805.1 Octopus sinensis | reverse complement strand
TATTATATAATATTTTACTATAAAATTGGATTTAACCCTAAATCTGATTTTTCCCTGTAATTTTGGATTAATTCCCTAATATTTATTATTATATATATATATATATATATATATATATATATATATATATATATATATATATATATATATATATACGATATTCCTCTGAAAACATTTGTCTTAAGCTGCTTTGTCTATTGCTCCCAGCTATGATCACCAACCAGTGTAAAATTAATTGCACAATTTGAGGCAATCCAACGAAGCTACACAAAGACAGCTTATATGCAGCATATAAGGTACTGGGAAAAACTCAGGAGAATGCGAGCGTAAGCGAGAAAGATATGCCGTAATATACATCTGGAAGATCCTGGAGAGACTTCTCTGAATATTATGCCCCAAACTCCAGCTATGACATCAAAATATAGGCAGAGATATTGCAATAGATTCGACTTTAAAAGCCCACAGCTCTTCAGTACCCTCCCGGAGGACCTGAGAGCCTACATGCAGTGGATTTAGATATCTTCAAAACAGAATTAAATCTAATGTCAAGTGTCCCAGATGAACTAACTTCACAGCAGGAAGTGCAAATGAGGGCAGCGGCCTCAAAATCCCTCATGGACCAAGTGTCAAGTTCTACAAAGAACCTGTGAAGTAAAAATTATGTAGCCACACCAAATGGCGGTGTCCAAGCATCGTGACAGCTCGTGAGCTGACACTAGTCCAATTCAATTCAATTCATATATATATATGTTTGTGTGTGTGTGTGTGTGTTTGTGTGTGTGTGTGTGTGTGTGTGTATGGTGGACGTAGTCCTCGATAGATACTCAGGAGTATAAGTTTGAACCATTCGTATAATACGGTTTTCCATATAGAGCATCTCAAAAGCTCACCTGTTGATTGAATATGTATGTATGTACGACGTTATGCAGTTTTACTTCAAGATTTCTTTCCAATAGAGAAAGAATCGGTTTATAACCTAGATCCCAAGTCTCTTTCACTGGAATTTCAACATCAACAGCACTTTCTCCCACTCTTTCTTTCTGTTTCTTGTACCCGACTTCCTACGCAACCGCTGAGCCTGGATGCGCATTCATTCATCCGCCGATGCTCTCGGTGTCGGGGATTGACCTGTTTTCTCTTCTGCGGGTTTTACGAATAGCAAAGGACCGCGTTTCGGACTTCTCCCACTACTTGCGAGCTCTAGGACGTAGACCGCTTCGCTCAACAAACAAACAAACAAACAAACAAACATCAACAGCATGGTAAATTTGTATGCATGCACGCATATTTACAAATTTGTGTTATGTATGTCCTCTCATGCATATTGTTTCATACACTGACATGCTCAAATATACTTAAATGATAAACCTTAGGGAAATTTTACAGATTTTTACCGTTCCAGTGATGTCTTCCAATCAGCTTTCTTCTTTCTGGCTTTGAGAGACCCAATTTTCGCATGATTGGTATTTAGGCATTCTGTTACATATCCCAGTGCCCTAACTGTTACACGTATAAACCTGGACTTGTTATCTGGATATGTATGTATGGATGGGTGGGTACATGCATGTATGTATGTAAGCTTAAACGTACGTTTTATATGAAATCTTTGTACTCACAAAAGATCCTACACATTTTTTTTATTGATTTCATTCATCGATTATAGAAATAGTACCCTTATCTAACAGATAACTGATTCTAACAAGGACATACACTTACAAAAACGGGGATAGGAATTAATCGATTAATATCGAACATCAGTCATTGACTGCTACTTTATTTAATTCTCCCTTGACTGTGAAGATGGATATCTGACCGCAGCACGAAACCGAGCTGAGAACATAACCACCTGGTGCAACTGCTCAAATAAACCTCCTCATCAACAGTAACATCGTAAAAGATACGATAAAATCATATACATTTGTGCACGTATAGTATACTTTATTTAATGTAAATAATCAATGTTCTTAGCACAATATCCGATTAAGTTTCTTTTTCCCTACCGGCAGCAGAATATTTATTTTGAAAATGCCAATAATATTTTCTTTCAAATAAACAATAGGCAAATAAAATTTCGAAAATTAATTTGGTTTAATTTGCAAGTCGTTCGTGCGTGGGTGTACGCCAATCTCTCTCTCTTTCTCTCTCTGTCTCTCTCTCTCACTCTCGCATCAGCACTGTCTCTGTCTCTCTCTATTTCTCTCACTCTTTCGCTGCATATATATACATACATATACATACGCATATATACATATACGGCATATACATACACATAAACGCATATACATACACATATATACATAACGGGAAGGTTTTACAAAAATAAACAAAAGACGAAGGCAGGTGGAGAACAAACAAACAAATGTATTAGTATGGCGCTCAGGAATAGAAATAGAACAAGTCTTTTACGTTTCGAACCTACGCTCTTCCACAGAAAGATACACAGAAAAAAACAAGGAGAGAAATAAGGAGAGAAAAAAATGCGCGTAGGAGCTAACGATCTATCATGGCGTCCTGACTTCGGACAGTGGTCAGGGGAGATAACAGGGTCAAGTGTGTGTGTGTATGTATATATGTAGGTGTGTGTGTAAGTGTATGAGCATCATTCTGCGTGTTTGCGCAGCATATACTATTGACATATTAAATAATGTCGTTCAGAGAGAAACACACATAA
The DNA here is from genome assembly GCF_006345805.1 of Octopus sinensis. Lineage (NCBI taxonomy): Eukaryota > Metazoa > Mollusca > Cephalopoda > Octopoda > Octopodidae > Octopus > Octopus sinensis. The sequence continues at coordinate 1,700,886 of NC_043018.1, read as the reverse complement.
GCAAGAATGTAAAACAAGTGACAAGACGTGAAGCACCGAGAAAATCTCGCAGAACCGACCAACTAATGCAACAATACCGTAATGAACTGGGTGGGAAAAGATGGATTTAGCAACCATCAATACAAAAAAAGTATAACTTAATCAAATCCAAGTTATTTCAATATATGTTTATTAATAGGGCGGCCAGCTGGCAAGAATCGTTAGTAAGCCGGGCGAATTTCGTCTGCCGTTACGTTCTGGGTTCAAATTCCGCCGAGGTCGACTTTACCTTTCATCCTCTCGGGGTCGATTAAATAAGTAGAGTTACGCACTGGGGTCGATACATTCGCGATTTATAGCACCAAATTGTATGTACGTATAGGTAAATTTAAAATAATTTTTTTTTTTTTTTTACTATTGCAAAATAATAATAATAATAATTACGGAATTTGATTTTTAAGCTTAAACTATCCTTTTATCTAACCATTTCCTGTTGCAAACCGTATTCATACATAAAGCGTATGTGATGTACTGTAAACTCTGTCAGATTGTATTCGTAAATTCAGATTATTATTTTTTACTGTACTGTACTAAAAAATAAAAACTTATTTGTTTGTGAGGTTAAAATAGGTTTTTATTTACCATCTATTATTCAAAATACATTCATAAATAAAGTACAGAACTGGGAATGCTTGTAATCGGTTTAGATTAGAGACAAGTAAATACGACCTAGCTTAGCCTAGAGACAAATTAATTGCACTTAAGTCGTTTTTCGACTTAAACCGTCTCTCCTGGAACCAGTTAACGACGTAGAATGAGGTATGCTTGCATATAGTAGGTTGTTAGATAAATATACATATTGGTCGATATATAGATAGAAACAAGGACAAACCTCTAAATATATAGATATATTAGTAGATTTGAGGTTACAAAAATAGATGTATATATAGAAAAATATATGCAAACGTATATATACATGTGTGTGTGTGTGTACATGTGCGTCTATGTGTATTAAAACACAGGCATATATATATATATATAGAGAGAGAGAGAGAGAGAGAAAGTTTACGAAAATAAAAAACAAAAGACGAAGACAGGTGGTGTACAAAACAAACAGATGTACTAGTATAGCGCTCAGGAATAGAAAAAGTCTTTTACGTTTCAAGCCTACGGTCTTCTACAGAAAGGGACACAGAAAAAACAAGGAGAGAAACAAGGAGAGAAAAAATGTGTGTAGTGGCTAACGATCTATCATGGCGTCTCATATATATATATTAAGGTATGTAGAAAAATACAACATGGACAAGAACGTATAACTCATAGAAGACGATACAATAAACATGGACAGGACATTCGAACCCCTCAGTCTTCAGTCAAGAACCGGATCATCGTAGTAATTTCGGCTGACATACATACATACATACATACATACATACATACATAAATACATACATACATACAGAGAGAGAGAATAGGTACCAGAAATATGAATAGATACAGCCTGAGGTACGCGATAGGCAGTTCGATAGACAGATAGGTAAGTTAAGAGAAAGATGAATACCAAGGGAATGGGAGAGAAAAAGAGAGAAATTGGGGCGGTAGGTATTTAGTTAGAGAGACAAATAAGTAGATAGATAGATATATAGATAGATAGATAGATAGATAGATAGATAGATAGATAGATAGATAGATAGATAGATAGATAGGGAGATGAACAAACAGCAATAATTCGAATAATTACAGAATAGGTAAAGAGAAGGGCATTCTGTTCGAGATACATATGCACGTAGATATATATGCAGAAACCTAGACAAATATACACACTGTCACACGCACACACATTTATATATATATACATAAACATTCTCACAGTATAAAGCAATAGACATACATTCAGCAGAACAGGTCTTGGAATTCTCAGAGACTTCCAGAACCAATCAATTGGCTGAAATTTTGCCAAGTTGCATTATTTAGACTAGTCTCCGTCTCATCGTCTGAAGAAGGCATGATCTATAATTTTGTACCTGCAGAGAGTGAGAGAGAGAGAAAGAGAGAGACAGACAGACGGAGAGAGAACAGAAGGAGAGACACAGAAAGAGAGGGAGGGGGAGAGAGAATAGAGAGAAAGAGCGGAGGGAGAGAGAGAGGAAAGGGGAAGCAGAAAGTAATTCAGGAAAGGAATGAGGTAAAGGGAGAATAAGATGGACGACATGATTCAGAGCGTGGTTCCGGGTTCAGTCCCACTGCGTGGCACCTTGGGCAAGTGTCTTCTATAATAGCGTCGGGCCAAAGCCTTGTGAGTGGATTTGGTAGACGGAAACTGAAAGAAGCCTGTCGTATATATGTGTAAATACCTATATGTTTATGTGTGTGTGTCTGTGTTTGTTCCCCCAACATCTCTTGATAACCGATGCTGGAGTGTTTACGTCCCCGGTTCGGCAAAAGTACTAGGCTTACAAAGAATAAGTCCTGGGGTATACACTCATACAGACACATACACACAAACACACACATGTATATGCATTGTTGGGTTTGTCAGTGTGTGTTTTTGTATTTTTGTATTTATGTTGCTTACGTCCGTGTGTAGTCATAATAGAAAACTTAATGTAACTTGTGTATATATATATATATATATATATATATATATATATATATGGATATTTCTCCAGACACATTAATATCAATATATATTATAAATGGATATCTCCCCAGACACAATAATATAAATACGTATACATAATACATACAAACATATATACACACACACATATATACACATATATATATATTTATGTGTGTGTCTGTATGTGTGTATATATATTGTATAATATATATCTTATAAATGATGTATTTGTAAATTTGATCCATTTTCTCTATATATATCTTCCTGTCTATAAACGTGCATACTGATAATAAAATTACACGTCAACAGACGTACATAGACGTATACAGATTCTACACACATATACACACATATATACACGCATATTCAGACACATATTCGTCATGAATATGCATTGCAATTTATATGGAAATGTATACTAAGATAATGTGAACCAGGCAGACACATAATGAACGGGGGTGGGGGAAAACGCGAGATGAGAAAAGAATGAGAGAAAGAGAGAGAGAGAGAGAGAGTGATTAATAGTGAGAGATAGATTAAGAGGGTGTGAGAAAGGGTGAGATGGGGGGTAGAGATTGAACCAAACAAAGACGAGAAAGTGACTTATGTAATGTGGTTGTGTTGAATGAAGGAATATGGAAATCGAATATGAAATATCAAGTGACGTAAATGTGTGTGTGTATGTATATATATATATATATATATTATATATATATATATATATATATATATATATATTATATATATATATATGTGAGTGTGTGTATGTGTATATATATACATATATATATATTTATATATTTACATATGTATATATATATATATACATGCATACATTATATATATATATATATATTTATATATTTACATATGTATATATATATATATACACATGCATACATCATATATATATATACACATGCATACATCATATATATATATATATATATATATATATATATTATATACACATGCATACATCATATATATATATATGCACATAAATATGACGTATATATTGTGAATATATACGTCATAAATATAATACATATATATATATTTATTTATTTATTTATGTGTGCCTCTATATATGCATGTGAATGTGTGTGAATTTGTGTGTGTGTTTGTGTGAGTGTCTATCTGTGTATGTACCTGTGCGTCTTTTTTGCGCCAGGCACGACAGAAAATGAAGAAATAACATAAAATCAACGAATAATTATAAATCTCTCTTAATGGTACCACAACTTAATTGCAGTAAACACTATTGTTTCCGAAATGAGGATTATAAACCATCTATAGAGGAACAGATGGTCATAGTAAAAAAAAACCCCATTTCAGTGGGCTGTCATATACGATATTTAAATAATTTCTAGCATTGCTGCGATTTGCGACGATAATCCAAACTATATACATAGGTATTAATTAAATGCAGAAAACTTATGGGGTATTTTATGCTTTCTAAATAAAACTCGATTTTTTGCCGCTTACCTGACAGGATTACATAATTGTTGATTGAAGAATTACATAATCTTACTAATACATCTCCTAAATATTTAGCTAAACACTGAGGATGTATATTAATATAAATTGCATAATGTTTCAACGTTATCCAATTAACCGAAACGCGTATAAGTCTTATAAAGCGTTAAATGAAGTAGATGTTTACTTCCTTATAATACTACTACTACGTGGGTTATATCCTGCACCTAGCCCATTCCCTGGTTTAATACACCGCGTCTTACATGAGTGAATTGCTCGACACATATCTCAACCCGAACTCTCTCTCTCTCTCTCTCTCTGTATATATATATATATATATACACACACAAGGGTGGTGCTGATAAGTTCCTGGAGGATCAGATTCACGCGTTTTTTGCAGCTGTCCTTTGGTTTTCCTGAGCCCTGCAAAAAAAGATTCGGAAGGATTTGTTTAAACCCTTAGAGCTATGTTAGGGACGATATGGGTGCCTCTATGTGTGTGTGCCTGCGTGTGTGTGCATGTGCGCGTGTGTGTGCATTTATGAATGTAAGTAATATATGTACATATATATGTATGTATGCTTATATCTATGGGTGTGTCTTTGTGTCTGTGTTGGTGTGTTTACGTACCTGCTATCTAGCAGTTCGGCAAAAGAGAACGATAGAATAAGTACTAGACTTAAAATGTAAGTCCGGAGTCGATTTGTTCAATTAAAGCTATGAAAGCAGTGCACCATCATGGCCGCAATCAAATGGCTGAAACAAGTAAAACAATGAAAGAATTTGTAAATATTTATAATCCTTCATGCTTATTACGTCACATGCAAAACTTTACCCACGAATAGTTGTGACTACATGCTGATGTAGCTTTTATTTATCGATTTTATTTCAGACTCGTCAATCGGTTTTAATTTAATTGGAAATCTCTGTGGTACGAGGTATAAGTTTGATTTTCGTCGTATGGACACGCAGCAAGAATGTTTCATCTTTTCTTTTGAAGAAACATGTAATAAGAATCAATATCTTGAGATTTTAGTTGCCCATAGGTAACAGTTGCATCTTTGCAACATAATTCGAATTTATAGTGGATTTTCTTTCGTATCGTTTCCAAGCCAAATATATTTGGCAAGCAATGTTATAGCGTACTTAGTTTTAACGCAGAACGAGTGTGTGTGCTGTATGAATCTAGTCTTAAACGTGCATAGATTTAACTCGATATTGAGTTTTACATACACTAAAGTCTGATAACTCTTCATCTGCTCTTTTTGAATGCTATTTAATTTTACTGATGTTTTACATTCAGGTTACACCTGGATATACGACTGTATTTCTGTAATTATATTCGGGTAGGAGCATTTCACAGATGTATACAAAATTTTGTTAGAGATTAGAGATGTGAAAACTTAATTTAACTATACAACGGTAACCGATTTATGAATTAACTTAAAACTATCACTAAATCTATGAAAATCAGCTGGGCGCACTAAATGCTGTGTGCAGAGTTATAGTTACATCTATGCGTAGGCTTAGTTCTTTAGCATTCACATTCTTCTGTCAAACGTTCGTCTGCTGTTACGTTCTGAGTTCAAATTCCGCCGGTATCGATTTTTCTTTCATCCTTTCGGGGTCGATTAAACAAGTACCAGTTACGCACTGGGGCCGTTGTGCTCGACTTAATCTCTTCCCCCATGTGCTTCCAGTAGAAAAGATTATTCTGTCAAAAGTAATACTTATTTATTCATATTAAAAAAAACATTATTGTGCATTATTTTGTAACTTTGAGAGTTTGATGAGGTAACTGTCAATTTTTAGAATGATAATGTAGGGCTAGTGTGAGAGGTCAGATCTCCCAATATACATATTTGCCAACATGCAAATATGTATATTCGATATGCAACAATAACATCCCCAAGTTCCTTAAGGTTTCAACACTTTCTCGGTCTCATACTTTGAAAGTATGTGATGCCGATGATGTTATGTTGTCAACAGAGATTATCAGAACGAAATCGTAACTGATAAAACACGTATCACCAGATTAAAATTTTAGGGTTTTTGAAATGAATTTGATTTAATTCAGACGAGAAGCTTCGCTGTTTTAAGTTTTGCATTCCTCAACAACTTTTCTTAGCATTCCTCTGTATTAAAACAAAATGTGGAATCCAATACACTACCAACAAATGTTTTCAATGTAGGGTAAAAATAGGGATCAAAGAAATAGAAAGTGGAAGAGAGAGGGAAGAGAGAGAGAGAGAGAGAGAGAGAGAGAAAGAAAGTCTGGGATAGTTAAAGAAACGGCAGTAACATTTAAATCTAAAAGGATGTATATATTCGTATGTATATAAGCCTCATAGAATTGTATAACGAAGTTAGAAATTCAAAGCTATCACAAAAAACAAAAACGACATAACATGGATATTTGCGACAAAAAACTAACGTTGTAAGAAATTGACGTCGTAATACAGACATAGTATTTTATGTCTAAATGCCTTCAACATCGAACATCCATCGCCGCCATTTTGTTACGACTATGCGATATTATTTTTACTATGGTGGACGTTTCCGTTCGTTTTCCTTCCTTTATGAGTCCTGTTTGTGGATGTTTTTGAAAAGTTGTTTTACAAAATAGAAATGAATACAAAAATATTATATTCCTAAGAAGACTTAAGAATGAAAAGGATAAATAAAGAGAAGTCTGTTTGGGATTAGATACATATTATATACATATAAATATATATATATATACATGTGCGTGTATATAGTTATGTCTATATTGATTCAAATATAATGCATATGTGAAAATATATGTGTGAGTGAATGCATATAAACATATATATATATATATATATGGATATAAATGTATGTATCGTATATATTATACTTTCGCATATGTACATCCGTGTGTTCATGAGTGTGTGAGATCTGAAATATTGTTCGGCGGTGTATATCTATGTGGGTGTATATACGTTGAGAGGTTTCAAAATATAGTTTAGTGGCATCTTCTCATTCAGATACAAATGTGGGAGAGATATGGATTTCAGGGTCTAATAAGCATAAATTTATACAGTCATACATACATACAAATATACATACATATATATATATATATATATAATATATATATATATATATAGGCATACACACGCACGCACACACACAAATACACACGCACACATATGTATGTATAACACGATGATATATTTATACGTGTGTATGTATATGTGCAATTGAGTGCGAGTGTGTTTGTTTGT
>NC_043018.1:1678557-1691057 GCF_006345805.1 Octopus sinensis | reverse complement strand
GTGGAACAAAAATTTGTAAAGAAACCTCATAAAAAACGGTTTATGAAACGAAAGCAAGAACGATCGTATGAACGAATGAAGGAAAAAATGAACGAACGAATGGACGACTAAATAAGAGAGAGAGAGAGAGAGAGAGAGAGAGAGAGAGAGAGAGAGACAGAGAGAGAGACAGAGAAAGATTAAGGCGAAATACAGAGGGAGCGAAAGTGAAATGGCAGTAGGAAGTGAAAGCGATGGTGGCGGAAGCACGTAAACCTAACAAAAGAAAATATGAAATAATATTAAACAAACGGCGGCCATTACAGAAATATGGCTGCAAATGAAATGAAAGAGGACATGGACATCTATGCTTGGAAAATGAATAAGATGCAAGAGTCGATGTTGTTGGAAAATGGCGGTATTGGAGAGAGAATAAGGTACAGGAATTAGAATATGGAAATGGCTGAGGAAGAAAGGGGGAAAAAATAAATACAAGAGGAAATACTACAAGACATGTATTTATTCCAGTTTACATTTGGTAAGTACATAAGTATGTTTATTGGAATTATGGGAAGAATTTTATATGACGTTGTGATAGATAGAGGCGTAGATGGAGATGATGGTGGTGGTGGTGGTGTATGTTTATGGAGGGTGAAATAAGGAGAAGAGGAAGGGAAATTTAGTTAGTGTGCAGGCAGAACGGTGCGGGGGGAAGCTTAATAAAAATCTAAATCGTTTTCATTGGTTGATTTGTTTGATTCTGACGCTGTTGTGTTTCTAGTTTTAGCTGTCGGTGGTGGTAGATGCGCTGAATACTGATGCTCCTAGTATTGTTGATGGTATGCATGGTGGCGGTGCTGGTAAGGGGACTGGTGGTTGAGCCTGTAAAGTTATTCCTTGTTGTTGTTGGTATTGTTGCCTCTGGTTTTTGTTAATGGTTTGTCGCTGGTAACGTGTTTAGCGTTACGATAATGTACCATTTATCGTCGTTGGTTAACCCCGAGGTAACTCTGACTGAGCAGGACTGTGATCGAATATTTTTCAACAATGACAAATTCGCCTCTTTAGATATTACTGAGCATATATTATTCAAAACGGCCTTCCATTCTACAAGACAACTTGATGTAGCTGGATGGGCATTTGACTGTTAATTTAGCCGCTCCCCCGTTCACTAATAGGCATCCATTTTGACTAAACGTGTTTGTTCATCTTCCTTGTCATTGCTTTATCAAAATTCGCTATTACTGACAAACTACAAATACGATCAAAGCATCGTTTATTCTCTGGTCTGTCTCCACACTCACCTCCTGCGACAAAACAGTAAAAACCCCAGAAAGAAATTATCAAGAAAGAGGCTGTGCTTTCCGGAGAATCCTGCACATTATCTCCTCTTTTCATTCCAAGTCAATTGCATTCGCCGCAGGCATTTGTTTACCTTCTCTCGAAGCGACTGTAATTTTGATAAGTCACCGGTATATCTTTTCATGGAATTTGATATATTTTACTTCATCGTTATCAAGATCTATACCGTTGGAACCCCGAGTCAATTCTCGAATGCATACAAAAATAAAATGGAATATCATTATTGTAATAAATTTGGACAAACTTATTTACTTAAAGATAACCAATTGATGACATTAAGCGGATTGTATTAGAATACCTTGAGCAGTTTTAGAACAAATTTACTTTCTAATAATTGCTTGACCACATTATCTGATATTCCAATAAGCAGCCTCTGCAACGATGCTCTATACTACTCTCCCTCGCTGTCTGTCTGTATGTCTGTCTCTGTCTCTGTCTCTCTCTCTCTGTAGCTATCTATCTATCTATTTATTTTCCTACCTATTTCTCTACGTCTATTGACGTCCTCACTCCGTCTCTCTCTCTTTCTGTATGCATATATATATTATATATATATATATATATATATATTATATATATATATATAATATATACATATAATATATACATATATATATACATATACATATATATATATACATATATATATATATATATATATATATATATATATAATATATATATACGATATATATATATATATAAACATACATACATATATATATATATATATATATTATATATTATATATATATATATATATATATACATATATATAGAGATTATATTTAATATAAATATATGTATATATATATATGTGTACATATAAATACGTATGAATGTGTGAGTGCGTGGGTTGGAGTAATGTATGTGTTTTTACATACATACAATCGAATGTTTGTATGTATGTATATGTATATGAAATTACACACACATATATATATATATATATACATGTATACATACATACATATATATATGCATGCACATATATATGTGTACATTTACACACATATATGTATATATAGATAGATGGGTAGATAGATAGATGGAGAGAGGTAGATAGATAAAGAGGTAGAACGAAAGGTATACAGATAGACAGGTGGATAAATAGATAGATGTAAATATAGATAAAAAGAAATATAGATGAAAATTATAGATATAAATCTTCGTCTGTATTAATGCAATTGATTGATTAGATGATTGATCTGCTTGAGTGATTGACTAGGTGAATGAGTTCTGATTTGTTAAATCTGAACTTCTGTCAGGGGGTGGATAGAGTGAGAGTGAGCGAGAGAGAGACAGACAGGGTGGGAGAAAGAGACTGAAGGATAGAGAGAAAGAGAAAGATATAGAGAGCAGAAAGTATGAGAAGAGAGATACCAGCAAGTGAGAAACCTGTGTGGGTGTGAGTGTGAAACAAGATGAGAGAAAGAGAGGCATGAGAGGGAGAGGAAAAACGAGAGAGAAAGAGAAAGAGAGGGGTAAAGAGGAAGAGGGGAAGCAGGAGAAAGAGAGAGAGGGAGGGAGAGAGAAACTGGAAAATAATGATAAAGGTGAACGAGGAAGTGGTCATGTGGGAGATTTAGAGAGAATGCAAGAAATAAAGAAGGGAAAAGGATGAGGAGAGAGATAGATAATGAGAGAGTGAAAGAGGAAGAGAATTGCTATTGGAGAGAGGAAGAGAGAGAGAGAGAGAGAGAGAGAGAGAGAGAGAGAGAAAGCGAGAAGGTACATATATATGTATATATACATATATATGTATGTGTGTGCGTGTATATATATATATATATATACATACATATATACATATATGTATATATATAATGTATAAGGCAGAGAGGCGAGATAGAGGGACAAACAGACAGACAGGGAGGGAGAAGGAGAAGAAATTGGTAAAACTGAAATAAATATACAGAAAGAAATAGATTGAGATGAAACAGTCTCTAAGATGGAATTGGTAAATGATAAGACACGGAAGACGACCGAAAGATATTTCTATTTAATCACTATAATGTACTGTGGTGCTGGTGGTGGGTTATAGAATTTGGACGGTGGCGGTATGTGGGTGGGTGGGCGGTTGTGGTGGTTGTGGTGGTGGTGAGGGGGGTCAGTATTGAGAAACAGGTGCGTGTTCTGAGAAACGGAGGGGATTGTAGGAAGGTGGAGAGGAAAGCGAAAAAGAATGGTTACATTAGCGTGCATGTATCTTGTCTAACAAATTGCATTTTCATTTATATATATAATACACACACACATATATATCTATATATATACCCATATATACATATATATGTAAATATGTATATATACACACCCATATATATACATATGAATATATAAATGTATATATATACATATATACATGTATGTATATATATATATACATATCCACATACACACACACATATATATATATATGCATAAAACTATACATACATATATATATATATATATATATATACATACATATATACACATATATGTATAAGCGCTTCTTGGTATGTATATCTGTGCAAGATTTTTAAATACATATTATTGCTCCTGTATATAAATACATGCATACATACATACATACACACACACACACACACACATACATACATACATACATACATACATACATACATACATACATACATACATACATACATACATACATACATACGTGTGTGCGCGTATTAAAATACTTGCATTTAAACAAAACAAAAAAAATTCCCAAACATGACATAGAGATGTATACCCACATATTCACAATCAAAGCTTAATCTTTGCGTGAGCGTGTATGTGCGTGCGTAATAATTTCCATGTTTGAGAATGTGCGTTTGGTAATTTGCATGAAAATGTTTCCTGTGCACTATTATAGATTGTTCTCAACTTTACTAAAGCCTTTATCTCATTCGTACTTCGATAAGTATGTCATTTTTTTTTCCTGAGCTGAGCTGAGCTTGTTTAACTTCGTGGCTAATATATATATGACTCACAAAAGGCGGCGAGCTGGTAGAAACGTTAGCACGCCGGGCGAAATTCGTAGCCGTATTTCGTCTGTCGTTACGTTCCGAGTTCAAATTCCGCCGAGGTCGACTTTGCCTTTCATCCTTTCGGGGTCGATAAATTAAGTACCAGTTACGCACTGGGGTCGATGTAGTCGACTTAATCCCTTTGTCTGTCCTTGTTTGTCCCCTCTGTGTTTAGCCCCTTGTGGGTAGTAAAGAAATAAATATATATGACTCACAAATCTAATATACCTCCTACTATAGGGACAAGGACTGAAATCGGGTTTGGTGGGGAGATTTCATCGACTGGAACGTATTTTATCGATCTCAAAAGAACGAAAGTTGATTTCAACGGCGGCGGAATTTGAACTCGGAACGTAGAGAACGAAATGTGGTTAAGTATTTTGTCCGGCGTGCTAACAATTCTGCCACCTTGCGAATTCTGTCAGATACTCAATTAATTCGATTTTCTTATTCAATATACAGAAGGCGGCAGACTAGCAGGATCATTAGCGCGTCCGAAAAAGTGCTTAGCAGCATTTTGTCTTTCTTTACGTTCTGCGTTCAAATTCCCCCGAGGTCTACCCCAGTGCTCAAGGAGAGTGATCAAGAGGCACTGGGTGGATGAAATCGACTAGCTCCCTTCCCCAAAATGAATGGTTTTACCATAATTTCAAACCAAAACAGAGATGGCGGCGAGCTGGCAGAAGCCTTAGCACGCCGGGTGAAATGTTTAGCGGCATTTCGTCTGCCGTTACTTTCTGAGTTCAAATTCCGCCGAGGTCGAGTTTGCCTTTCATCATTTCGGGGTCGATAAATTAAGTATCTATTACGCACTGGGGTCGATGTAATTGACTTAATCTCTTTGTGTGTCCTTGTTTGTCCGCTCTATGTTTAGCATGCCGGACAAAAGGCTTTGTGGCTTTTTGACCGTCTTAAGTTCTGATTTAAAATTCCGCCGATGTCGACTTTACAGTTCACTTTAGTGGAATGATAAAAGAAAAAGCTGGCACTCTGTCAGTTACGACGATGAGGGTCCCAGTTGGCCTACTCAAGGGAGCAGCTCGCTCGTGAAGTTAACACGCAAGTGGCTGGCGGAGTACTCCACAAACACTCAAACCATTAAAGTAATTGTCAGGGAGATTCAGCGTGACATAAATTGTAACAAGGCCGGACTTTTGAAATACAGGTCCTACGAATTATTTTCCTACCTATTTCTCTACGTCTGGACTGGGGCAACGTGAAATAAAGTGTGTCCTTACTGAAGGACACAAAGCGCCGCGTGGAACCGAATTGACAACTTGGTGTAATTCACTTCATCGTTCTCTACATCCATTCCGTTGGTGCCCCGAAAGAATTGTCGAACGCATACAAAAATAAAATGGACATTCTGGGACAAACCTATTTACCCAAAGATAACATTAAGCAGATCGTATATGAATACCTTGAGCATTTTTAAGACGAATACCTAGTCACTAAATCATGCGCCTTCACTGAGGTGGTGGTGACAAAATAAGGTTCCATTCCAGTAATGGGTCAATGATTTCATTAACCCCACCTCTCATAATTGCTGGGCTTTTGCCGAAATCAGAAACCTTTGAACGCGACGCACTGGCAGAATCGTTGAAGCATCGGAAAATATTTACTACGTTTCTTAACCGTATGAGTTGAAATCAGGTGGGGGTCAAGTTTGACATTCGTTTCCCCGAATGTTGATAAAATTAAGAACTAGCCACGTGCCGTAATCCATGGTATGACACCCCCAACTTTCAAAATCGTTACCCTTGTATCTAAATCGGAATACATTATTCATTAGATCGGTAGTTCATTCCAGCGATTCACAAATATGGCGCGTGTTTATGAATTTCTTACAATTTCATATTTTCCGTGCGCCATTCCAGTTGTTTCAGGAAATACACCCGCATACGCACGCACATACGACACCCTTTCACACACAAATGCTCGCATACAAGCACAGAGGGACACGCGTATGCATTCACAAACAAAGCAGGCATACAGGACTTGAATGACTTAGAATTACATCATTGTAATTGCTGTATATTTGAAATTATGAAATCTTGCGTAGTCAGACACAAGCCTGAATAAATATGCACATATTTAGAAATATATTTTGTTTTCTATGATTTTTTTTGTGGTTGTGATTGTGAAAGGAGAGACGTGCGAGTGAATAAGTATGGAATATATTTATCATTAGAAGATAATACGTTATCATCATCAGCTTGGTTCCAGTTCCTACACGCCCTTCATAAATGTATTTCATAGGGAAAAAAAGGGACATTGACTAAAGTATATTTTTGGGAGGCTACAGTAGTTCTAAACTTATCACTCATCAGTATATTATGATGGTCTATACGTACAGACACACATGCGCGCATGTGTACACATATATCTATCTATCTATCTATCTATCTATCTATCTATCTATCTATCTATCTATCTATTTATATCTATCCGCTCAGCCGAAGTCGACTCTCGGTTACTCGTTGGATCAATGTCCTCCAGTCAGTTCTATCCTGGGCCGCTTCTTTCAGATTGGCTATGTCCATTCTGGTATCACTCTTGATGGTGTCAAGCCAGCGGGTTCTTGGTCGGCCTCTTCCTTTCTTGCCGCTGACCATTCCGAGCATGATGAATGCCGTATCACATACGAAAGAATGCAAGTCACTGGATGGCTTCATAGGCCATTCTAAGTCGAATAGTCATTGAAATAAAAACGAAGAATCCCACCAAAACACAGAAACAAATGATCAACATGGGACATCTACGTACATACATACATACATATATACATACAATTTTTTATTTATTTATGCGCCCTTTTCAAGCCTAGCTAGGTTCATGGGCCCGGTTTCCCGGTTTCTGTGGCATATGTGTTCCCCCCATCTGGACGGGACGCCAGTCCATCGCAGCGTTACCCAAGAAACAGGAAGAAGGAGTGAGAGAAAGTTGGGGGCGAAAGAGTACAACAGGGATCTCCACCACCCCTTGCCGGAGCATCGTGGAGCTTTGGGTGTTTTCGTTCAATAAACACACACAACGCCCGGTCTGGGAATCGAAACCGCGATCCTCCGACCGCGAGTCCGTTGCCCTAACCACTGGGCCATTGCGCCTCACACATACCTACATACACATCTGTAAATCTATATATATATATATGCGTGTGTGTTCGCGTGGGTGTGTGTATACATACATACATACATATATATGTATGTGTGTGTGTATATATATATATATATATATAATAATATATATAATATATATATCTGTATGTATGTATATATATATATGTGTATATGATAGATCGGTAGCCACTACACACATTTTTTTTCTCTCCTTGTTTCTCTCCTTGTTTCTTTCTGTGTTCTTTTCTGTAGAAGAGCGTAGGCTCGAAACGTAAAAGACGTTTTCAATTCCCGAGCATTAAACTAATACATCTGTTTGTTGTTTACACACACGTGTATGTCTATTGTTTTTTTTTTCGTTAATTTTCCATATATGCGTGACGTTCGATCATATAATAATATAAATAATATATATATAGAGGAGGGGGTGCTGAAATGTTTCTAGCTTTGGGTAAAAGACATTACAGGCGGTTCCGTTGATTCAACATATTCCCCTCTCAGATTCACAAATTTTTTGCAGCGGTCCTTCTCTCTCTCAAAGCCCTGTTAAAGAACTCAGAAGTTTGGGCCTCCAATCAGGCCTTTCGCGATACCCTTAAAGCCAGGAACTTTTTAGGGACGACCTCGTATATGTATATACCCCTTAATTAATTTTCTCTCTCTCACCCTCGCTGTCCTTCGATTTCGTTATATTTTGAGCCTCCTCAGTAAAAGGCGACCGTCTGCAGCAAACACTATTTAAAGGCTTTTACCTATAACTTCTCCTTTTCTAGTCGCCCCTCTTCGTATTCATTGACCTAAAAAGTAGCCGAGTGGTAACAAACACACGCAAACTCGCGGCAAGCTTCCAATCCTAAGTCACAAATAACGGTTGCCCTAATTCTGTTTCTATTATCCCCACTGCCAGATATTCCTGATATTCCCCCCTCCTCTCCCTCTTTCTTCTCTTTCTCTTTCTCTCTCCTCTCCTCCTCCTGCTACTCTTCCACTCCTTCTTCCTTCGACCCACCTGTGGTATAATTCCATTTCTCAACTACATTTCTCCGACAATCACGGACGCCGTCCGGTCGACAGAATCGCCTCCCCAACCATGTTCACCGTCTCTCTTCCTATACATTGCTGCCAATATCGACGATGACCTCCATCGCACACACACACACACACACACCCATATATATATATATATATATATATATATATATATATATATATATATATATATATATATATATATATGTGTGTGAAAAAATATATATATGCACACATACATATATGTGTAGATATTTATATATATATTCGTCTATGTATATATATATATATATATATATATATATATACATATGTGCACACATATATATATGTATATACATATTTATATATATGTATATATATATGTACATACATAATATGCATATACACGTAAATACACAAGGACACACACACACACACACACATGAATAAGCACAATGCATTAAAGCCTCTTCGATTTTTTTTCTCCCCGTCGTTCGGCCGTCTTTGGTAAGGAGACATCTTAAGACTACGTGAACTCTGGAAGAATTTCGGTTTTCCATTTCTCTTGTTTTTCTTCTTTTTTCTATTTCCATCCCTCCCCTCCCCCACCCTTTGTTTATTTCTTTATTTCTTTATTTCTTTGCAACTACGTCCAAAAGAAATAAGACGAGAAGGAACAAGCTTTCATGATATTGACTATTAGGTTGGATGGCAGGTGGGCTGGGCGGCTGGTTCGTCGGCTGGTTGGCTAGCTGTTTGGTTCTACAGGATTGGGGTGGGGGTGGAGGGAGAGTGAATGATGGGGAGGGGGTCACTGAAGAAAGCGAAAGGGTGTAAGGTGTACGGCAGAGTTTCTTATCGGCGGATCGATTCGACATCAAGCATTCGATCTTAAATGCTATGGAGGTTGCATTCAAAGAGTTTTCTTTGACTACACACGAAAAACTATGCAGACTCATAAATATACAGGTAAATATGAATATACAACACACACACACACACATAAACTCATATATATGTGTGTGTGTATGTATATATATATATATATTATATATATATATACATACATACATACATACATATATACATATATGAATATATATCTGCATATATATATATATATGTATATATATGTATAAATATATGTAGGTATATATAAACATGTACGAATGTGTGCATGTATATATGTATACATATATATATACACTGCTGTTATATATATTTATACATATATATATAAATATATGTATATATATATAAAACAGCATTTATATATATATATAACAGCAGTATATATATATATATATATATATATATTATATATATACACATACCTACATAAATCTACACATGCAGGACAAAAGCATATATATACATAGCTAAACATACTTAAATAAAGAGATATAGAATATGATAGTCAGTATTATTGCAAAAATGAAAAAAAGGGCCTCCATGACAATGTGAAAGGAAAGAAGAAAATAACTGGGTTATTGCTTTTGTTTAGCCCAAGGTCAATCTCGATCCAGCAGACCTATGATCAAAGCGTTCCAGATATGATATAGCCTGTATTTCATTTCTTATTTTACCCAGTCACAGTGCACCTTCCTTCCTTGTGCCGTTAGATCGATAATCGACCGTTATTGATTTCACAAGAGTTTGGTGCTCGTCTTGGAATTTTCGTCAAAGAGTAGCAATCTTTTACTCGTCTCAGTCATTAGACTGCGGCCACGCTGGGGCATTGCATTAAATTTTTAGTCGAATGGATTGACCGCAATACTTTATTTAAAACTTGGTACTTATTCTATCGAACTTTTTTTTTACCGAATCTGCGAGATGACGGGAGCTGAAAGACATCAAGAACGGTTATCAAGCGATGGTGGGGGACAAACACGGACACACACACACATACACATGATGGGCTTCTTGCAGTTTCTGTCAAGCAAATCCACTCATAGGTGCAAGTGGCTGAGCACTCCACATACACTTGTACCCTTAACGTAGTTCTCGGGGAGAGTCAGCAAGACACAGAGTGTCACAAGACGGGACCGTTGAAATAAAGGCACAACAGAAACAGGAAGAAAGAGTGAGAGAACGTTGTGAGGAAAGAGTACAGCAGGGTTCACCCCACCTGCCGGAGCCACGTGGGGCTTTAGGTGTTTTCGCTCAATAGACACTCACAATGCCCGGTCTGGGAATCGACACCGCGATTCCTTAATCAGTGGGCCATTGCGCCTCCACACCTGTGTGTATATATATATACTATTATATATATAATATATATAATATATGAGTATTGTGTGTTTATACATGTATATTATATATATATATAGTATATATATATATAATGAGTATATGTGTGTTTATACATGTATATCTATATATATATATATATATATGGGATAGGGGTAGTATATATATATATATATATATATATATGAGTATATGTGGTGTTTCTACATATGAGTATATTTATATATATATATATATATAATAGTATATATTGATGTGTGTTTTACATGAGGTATATATATATATATAATATATATTAGTATATGTGGGTTTATACATGTATATATATAATATATATATATATGAGTATATGTGTGTTTATACATGTATATATTATATATATATATCTATATATGATATATATGAGTATATGTGTGTTTATACATGTATATATATATATATATATATAATATATATTATATATATATATATGAGTATATGTGTGTTTATACATGTATAATAATATATATATATATATATAAATATAATATGTGTGTGTGTGTTGTATGTAACAGTCGTCGTAGTTGTGGTTGCTGTTGTTGTTGTTGGTATTGTTGTTGTTCTAGAAATGGTGACCGTTTCGTTTGCAGCGCGGCTGTCAACTTGTAACACTCGCCAGAGAAATGGTTGACAAGTAAACCCCCGAAGCAAGCTAAGCCATCGAATTAATGAAGAAATTCCTTTCCAAACATGGAATAGACACTCAGAAATCGATAAATTAATTGCTTAAACGAATTTTACTGAAAGGGATATTAAATCGGTAAAAGCTTTTCTGACTTTATTTCAAGACAATAAAAAATAAAACTCACCGAAATCGGGGGAAAAAAACAAAACGAAAATCATAATAAAAACCACCGGAACAATTTTATCCTCCTTATTTTTTTTTGGTATGTTTTATGGGTTTTTGTTAGTGCTGTTGTTGAGTGTAGTGCATGGCTGTCTAGTTCCTGCGGTTATTTGTTTTGTACTATTGCGGTTATTGTTCTTTTTGTTTTTAAATTCCAAGTTTTTGCGTTGGAAATTCATCGCCATATCCTTTAGAACATTGGCATGTGTTCGACCAAATCTCTTTAACAGCGGCACCAGCAACAGCAACAGCAGGAACAGTACCAGCGGCAGCCGAGTTAGAATCAAGTCAGATAATATATATATATGTCTGTCTAATGACCATTTAGGTAAGAAAAAAAATAAAAGAGGAAAAATTCTTTCTCTCTGCTATTATTTTCTCTGTGAATACGGTTTGGCTTGCAAGAAAAAGTCTGGAGATTGATTTATGGAAATTGGCACCGTATTCCTTGTTTCATGCAACTCTGGAATAAAGATCTTTTTCCTCCCTCCCTTTCAGAATAACAACGGAAAAGTAACAAAACCAAAAAGGGGGAAATAAAATATATATATATATATATATTATATATATATATATATATATATCTATATACAGATAAACGTATGTACTTATATATATGTGCGAGTGTGTGTGAGTGTATTCATATATATGCATGTATGCACATATAGGCATAAATATAACCTATATGTACATGTATATTTATAGATGTGTATGAATCTATATATACGAATATATTTGTATTTATATATATATATATAGGCATAAATATAACCTATATATACATGTATATTTATAGATGCGTATGAATCTATATATACGAATATATTTGTATATATATATAGGCATAAATATAACCTATATATACATGTATAT
>NC_043018.1:1661057-1673557 GCF_006345805.1 Octopus sinensis | reverse complement strand
TAATGTAAAATACTTTTTATAATTCAACGTATAAATAATCAATAATAATTTATATATAAGTTTATATCACTATAGTGACAAACAATATCGTATGTATTTCCTAATACATTACTTTTAACCTAGGAGCCAACTTATACAAACCTTATAAGAAATCTAATGGAACATTCGTCAAGGTCTCTTCTCAATCATGTCTCCCGTAGATGGTAGTCAAGTGCCTTGTCAATAACATAAATATTAAAATATTAAAACAGTCCGCAAATAAGCATTTTTCCGATAATGCAACCCATTATTATAATGATGCCCCGCAGGAAAGTAGATTAAAATGTAAGATAACTTTTACATACAATCAATAACACACAAAGCCTTAGATAACCTAAAAAGAGACCTCATAACTTACATTTTTTTCCTTAAATTTTTCACCTGATGTAAAATTCAATATGACTAAAGGCTGTATGAACTTAACAAAGTAATGTTTTCCTTTAACAATACACGGATGTTGCTCAATAGACATGCCGTTAAATTGAGTTGTAGTTGTGCTGCAAACATGAAAATATATCGTTTGCAATCTCAATCATATTTATAGAAAGATGTTCCTTCA
Source organism: Octopus sinensis (assembly GCF_006345805.1). Classification (NCBI taxonomy): domain Eukaryota; kingdom Metazoa; phylum Mollusca; class Cephalopoda; order Octopoda; family Octopodidae; genus Octopus; species Octopus sinensis. The sequence continues at coordinate 1,672,959 of NC_043018.1, read as the reverse complement.
AAAGAAGGAACTGATTGCTTAGTATAGGTGTGTTGCAATACTTAGTATAGGTGTGTTTTAAAAAAAGACGTTGAACTTTTGCATCCCGACCGCAGAGATGAGAGATTGTAAGATAGTTATTACAACCATCTATAAAGTTTTCGAAGTATTGCAAGATATAAGAAAACTAAGCTTTCCAGTTATATTTGATCCCAAATTACAGTTCGGAATGAAAGATGAAGGACATGTACAAAATGATGGAAGGAAATGTAATTCAAGCTCTGCTGAAAAAAACCCAAAAAGTCTCGTAATATTAAAATATTCAAAACAACATGGTACTTTCATCTCAGAGGCAAAATGCATGAAACATTTACACACGAAAGGAAATACTGTGTGAGACCTAGGGCTGGGAATGATGTATGCTAAAACTGCGGCAATTCGACACATGTAAAGAAAACATGGGCGTCAAAGTTCTTGGGAGAAGAATAGGTTTTAATGGTAAGTGTAGGAACTGCGGTAGAAGATGTAACATCGTCGATAACAGAAGAAGAGATGAATAATTCGTGTGAGACTAAAGGAGGAGAACCTATATTTCCGGAGAGACCATAATAATTGCAACTAGAAATACAGAGATAGGAAACAGAACGAGGTCTGGGAGCTCTAGGTTGCAGTGTGTTTGTAGGTAGCTTAATGGAGTTAATGGAGTTCCAAGAATTCATTGTGAATCTATACTGTAAAATATCAGAAATTCGAGGATATGTATACCAAATTGCAGGGCCCGTTTTTAGGATGCGGTCCTAGCTGTATTAAGAATGTGCTTCGAGATATATGGAATACATTGTTTTTAGCGCTCTATACATACACACACTATACCAGGCAGCTGTTTTGAGTTTAGTGTTTTGCAACTTTGCGCCTCTTCAAGGAGATTTCTCCTCTGACGATATCCAGCATTTGATGAGCACATAATTAAAGGATACGCAGTATATGATATCCCTTATATGATATCCCTATATATAGATATATATAATTATATATATATATATATATATATATATGGTGTGTGGGGTGTGTGTGTGTGTGTGTTGTGTGTGTGTTGTGGTGTGTGTGTGTGTATATAGGAGTCGTCATATTTCATTCCATATCGGCTACCTCTGTTGAGCGTAGAGTTACATACTCGGATTGCTACCTAACACTCTGATGAATCCCTAGCGCGAAACCGATTCGTAAGATAGGCCGTAATGGATATATAGTACTGTTCACTTCGGAATACACACACACACACACACACATATATATATATCTGTATCAATCTCATGAAGGGATGCAGAGCCGAGTCTTCGAAGTCACTCCAGACTTCTACTGGTGTACGTTAGCAAATATATGATTCGTTAAAAAGAAAAAAAGCATTGAGTCATCATCAAATTCAATTTCAAATTTTTCCAACGCATCGCTTGACATGAAAATAAATACACAAAGAAATACATACAAATATGTAGATAAATATATACATACATATAAGTATATACATACATATATGTGTGTGTATATAAATATATGTTTATAAATATGCTTATATGTATATATGTATATAAATATATGAATATATATATTTGTATGTATATGCATATGTATGTATATAAATATATATAAATGTATATGCACATATATATATATATATATATATATATATATATAAATGTATGCATATATATATATATATATATATACAAATATAATTGAAAAAGTTCGTTATAGGTATAAAGATACCATAAACAATTATAAAAATGGTGAAAAAATGTGAAGAAATATATATATATAATTATATATATATATATACATACACAGATGTACAAGTGCTAATATATACGTATGTATGTCTACCATATGGATATATATGTGCGTGTGCGCGCACGTGAGTATGTGCCTGTCTCGTAACCGTATTCGTGATATTTCAATTTCCGTTCCACCATCCACGAACCGTTGTCGAAGATAAAATTTTGCATAACTATTGGCCCTAGTTGTAATAAATGACACAATTCGGTGATAAACGCACGCACACACTCCATACGCGCATACATATGTCTGTATATATATGTCTGTATTATATGTCAGTATATATATATATATATATATATATATATATATATATATATATTATATGTATATACTTACAGCATGCACACCCACTTATAATATATAATATAACATATATGGATATATACATATATACATCCACTCTCTATTTACCTATATGTCTCTCTATCTCTCTCTATTATCTATCTTTCTATGTTTCTTTCTCTCTTTCTAACCATTCATTTAACCACCATCATCCCTCCATTCCCACATCCTCACATACATACGTATGTGTTTATGTACATATATATATACATATATGTCTGTACATATATACATATATATATACATATATGTCTGTATATATATATATATATATATATATATATATATACATATTTGTCTGTACATATATATATATAAACCTATGGATGCACATGTGCATACAAATCTATAAAAAGTTTACGCCCACACACACACAGACACACACGCACTCACATACACACACACACACACACACACGCACACACACACACCACACTCACACGTGATCATGCTCACACACTCATGTCTAGGCATTCATCATTTTTGAACTTTATTCTCAATACGGTGATTAACTCTTGTCACTCCCTACAAAAAGAAATAAAGACGTTACTTGTATTCATCGTATCTCTATAGATAATCATTAATTTCTTTTCTCATTCAGACCATCCCTACGTTGACAATTTCTCCAAACATGACACTCCCTCCCAGTTTACTTAAGAATCACCTTCAAATACGATAGTTTAATATTATCTCCTAACCGGATCTAATTGCTACGTTATTCCAGGTCTACCTTTGTCGGAATCCATTTCGGGAACCTTCAATTGTGATACCTATTTCTTTACTACCCACAAGGGGCTAAACACAGAGAGGACAAACTGGTACTTATTTAATTGAGCCCGAAAGGATGAAAGGCAAAGTCCACCTTGGCGGAATTTGAACTCAGAACGTAGCGGCAGACGAAATACTTATTTTTTTACTACCCACAAGGTGCTAAACACAGAAGGGACAAATAAGGACAGACAAACAGATCAATTCGATTACATCAACCCCAATGCGCAACTGGTCCTTAATTTATCGACCCCGAAAGGATGAAAGGCAAAGTCGACCTCGGCGGAATTTGAACTCAGAACGTAGCGGCAGACGAAATACCTATTTTTTTACTACCCACAAGGTGCTAAACACAGAGAGGACAAACAAGGACAGACAAACGGATCAATTCGATTACATCGACCCCAGTGCGCAACTGGTCCTTAATTTATCGACACCGAAAGGATGAAAGGCAAAGTCGACCTCGGCGGAATTTGAACTCAGAACGTAGCGGCAGACGAAATACCTATTTTTTTACTACCCACAAGGTGCTAAACACAGAGAGGACAAACAAGGACAGACAAACGGATCAATTCGATTACATCGACCCCAGTGCGCAACTGGTCCTTAATTTATCGACCCCGAAAGGATGAAAGGCTAATCGACCTCGGAGGAATTTGAACTCAGAACGTAACAGCAGACGAAATACGGCTACACATTTCGCCCGGCGTGCTAACATTTCTGCCAGCTCGCCGCCTTAAATGTGACACCTCTCATCGCTCAACACCCACTCTTTTTGCAAAATTTCGCCTGATAGAAAACATTGCCAATCTAATCATAGGAGTGGCTGTGTGGCAAGTAGCTTGCTAACCAACCTCATGGTTCCGGGTTCAGTCCCACTGCGTGGCATCTTGGGCAAGTGTCTTCTGCTATAGCCCCGGGCCGACCAATGCCTTGTGAGTGGATTTGGTAGACGGAAACTGAAAGAAGCCTGTCGTATATATGTGTATATATATATATATGTGTGTTTGTGTGTCTGTATTTGTCCCCCTAGCATCGCTTGACAACCGATGCTTGTGTGTTTACGTCCCCGTCACTTAGCGGTTCGGCAAAAAGAGACCGATAGAATAAGTACTGGGCTTACAAAGAATAAGTCCCGGGGTCGAGTTGCTCGACTAAAGGCGGTGCTCCAGCATGGCCGCAGTCAAATGACTGAAACAAGTAAAAGAGTAAAGAGTAAAGAGTAATCATGTCCATACTATCTTTCATCCAGCCACAGTTCACCTTAACTCGCATTAGAGCCTGTGCGGTGCCCATCGTACATAAGACGGTGGCGGTTATAATTTGATTCAGTATCAGTTTCGATTTAGCTGTTATTTCTAGCAATGTCAGTGGATCGACCGATTAGATAAGGGGAATTTGTCTCATTGTTGATGTAGCTAGTTAACTGAAATTGGCCTTAGTATTGCTTATATGAACTTTTACACATATTTTTGACAACCGGAAGCCCTTTCTAACACTTAGATATTTAGACATGTCAATACGTCAAATTGAGTCAGCAAAGGCAGACACAAAAATAAGAGAATAATAATAATAATAATAATAATAATAATAATAATAATAATAATAATAATAATAATAATAATAATAATAATAAATTACAAAAACATTAATAAATAATATAAAAAAAATATCGAGAATGGGAAAAGTAAATATTTACATTCTGACGACTTAACAATGACAGTGATTTCACTAAAAATGGCGACAGAGTTTATTCAGTAATTTTATTTGTTTATTTATTTATAGTTTCTTTTCTTCTATATATGAACTATAGCGTCGTTTCTCTCAAATTGTTTCCACTCAGTCTATACTGACGACAATTAAACTGTAATTTTAACGGTCGCAGTGATATAGAAGTTTGCATCCAACCACTAGCAGTGTTTCGTTCGTAAAGCGCCGATTTGTTTCTTTCTACAGATTTTAAAATGTATACTCTCTTTTACTCTTTTACTTGTTTCAGTCATTTGACTGCGGCCATCCTGAAGCACCGCCTTTAATCGAGCAAATCGATCCCAGGACTTATTCTTTTGTAAGCCCCGTACTTATTTTATCGGTCTCTTTTGCCGAACCGCTAAGTAACGGGGACATAAACACACCAGAATCGGTTGTCAAGCAATGCTAGGGGGACAAACACAGACACACAAACACATACACACACACATATATATATATATACATATATACGACAGGCTTCTTTCAGTTTCCGTCTACCAAATCCACTCACAAGGCTTTGGTCGGCCCGAGGCTATAGTAGAAGACACTTACCCAAGGTGCCACGCAGTGTGACTGAACCCTGGTAAACAAGCTACTTACCACACAGCCACTCCTGCGCCTATGTGTATATATATTTACATATATGTGTGTATGAATGTGTATGTGTGTATATATGTACTAACGATTCTGCCAGCTCGCCTTCATAATATGAACATATAAAATAATGATTTCAAGTTTTGGCACAAGGCCAGCACCTTTGAAGAAAGCGGGTAAACTGATTGCAACAACCCAGGACTCATCTGGTACTCATTCTATTGACACCGAAATTCTCTCGGCCGGAGAGAACAGACGATATGCCGCTAAGCAGTTTTCCCGGCATGCTAACAAAATGTGAACTTCTGCGGGAACTTGAACTCAGAACCTAAAAACGGACATGCCGCTAAGCATTTTTCCCGGCACTCTAACAATTTTGTCAGCTTGGTTCCTTAGCATACACATACAAGATAATAAAATGTGATTTGGAAGAGATTTAGTTGCTATTTCTAGCATGACAAACTGCTATGTGCATATTTCGTTAAACAAGTAAATAAAGGTACGCCGGGAATTCCTGCACTGTGTCCGTATTATTTGTTTGTGGGCTTAGAACTGAAGGTCGGTATTGATTAATAGGTAAACGACTGGACAAAAGAAACACACGGATCATATTTATATAGGTGTTTGGGGTTGGGAATTATATTTACGTTGTTATATTATTTTCTTACTTTTGTTGTATGTTTCCCTTGTTTAACTGTTGATTTGTCTGTCGATGTCTTTATCTCCTTGCAGAAGACGTCACTAAGTGCATGGGAAGATCTCTTTACGTCAACCTGGAATTTACATAGCGGTTAACACGGTAACCAGGTCGTGCATGCAAACACTCACACACACACTCACGTATAAACGTACAGATATACATATACAGACGCATACCAAACTCTACAGCGTCACGCGACACACACACACATATGTCAGTGTAAGTATATATACACACGCGCACGCTCACACACAGACACACACACTCACATACACACGTAGCTAACAAATTTGTTTAGGTATAAGCACAGAGATACACACAAACCTTTATTTCAATATACAAACGTATATATATGAAGAAATCACACCATATATATATATATATATATACGAGCAAAATGGACGGTGCTGAGTTGTCAAACATTTAAATCAAATTTTCTCAAAACAACTTGTCCGACCGTCTCATAGGCCTCCCCTTCGAGAAACACTGATTTAACCTAAATTTGAGACACCAGCAAAAGAAGAAATAAAGATAGACTTTTTTCTATTCCAAGAAACTACTTTAATTCACACAAATATGCAACCGAAGAGTTTAAGTACCAGTATGATAAGGTTGTTGACTGGGAGAACAAAACATGGTTTAAACAGAAAGCTTGGCAGGAAAGAACGTGCCTTTAAGCAGTACAAAAACAACAAAAAATGGAAGGTGCAGTTATGTACAGGTTGACGGAAGAAAAGCAGGACAAAAACGGCTTTATCGATCGCATTCTCACATGGAATCGATTTTTGCAATTTTTCAAGACTTATACGCACCCTGATACCGACGGTACTTACATATCAAATTTGAGCGCAATCGGATGAAGGATGCCCAAGATCCTAGAAAACACAGACAGACAGACAGAACGGATTTTATATAATAGATAACTAGATTCATGTATGCACTCACACACACACGCACACACACATGCATCATATATATATATGTAGATGTATAGGTAATGATTTTATACTCGGGTATATATCGCATGTATCGCATTCTAGATGTGAAGCACATCACATCTGCTTAAGCGGATCGTTATGGAAATAAAAGAATCAGCGAATTAAAAACTGTTGATAAGTTTGTATTTATACACACCACTGCTTAGTGCTGTCAACCCGTTTTAATTACAGTGACTCGCTGAGTAATGCTGCCAGTCATTTTACGAAGACGGGAATATTATAAAAGAGGTGTGGTCTCTCGCTGTAGCTCCGTTATCTGTTGCAGAAGAGGAGACAATTACTCCGAAATACATGCATCTAACCGTCAGGGAATGCCTGCTAAGAAAGCGGTAATCATGAGGCTTTGCGCAAATATTTTCGTACGATTCTTTACGTTGTGACGCTGTGGCTCGAAATATGAACGGGTGTTCGTTTGTGTCGTTATTATATGAAACGCAGAAGTAGGTGAAATGCTAGAGTTTTTTTGCTAAGTTTGGGGTATAAAATTCAACTTAACGTGGATTATTAAAAATGAAATTATATACTAATCTTTCTGCTTGAAATTCTACTTCCATATCCAGAGTAAAATCGTTTTTCTCTCTCTTTAACGTAAAATCGTTTATTTTTTCTTTAACGTGAAATCGTGTTTTTCTTCTTTAACGTAACGTGAGATTGTTTTTGTCTTTTTCATGAACATGAAATCGTTTTTTTTCTTTCATTAACTAACGTGAAATCATTCTTTTTTTCTTTCTTTAACGTTAGGTGACGCCGCTAACTGATTCGGTGCATTTACAGTCATTTGTCAACAGCGAGAAATGTTCTTCATAACAAAACGGTGAATACCCTTTTTACGGGGTTCGACTATACCTCAAATATATTTGACCGGGTAACAATTTTCTGTGTATACACACACACACACACGTACACACACACTCATACACAGAAACACAAACACACATATGTGTGTGTGTATAAACATATGTACATATTCATATATGTTGCTTATTTAGTGGCCTGAGGAGTTGGTAGATATGTAACATATTATGTAATCTAATCAGCTATATTATTCCAATCCCACAATAAAGACTCTTAATGAAGCAAATGGAGATAACTCATTCGTCTGTTTATATACATACATACGTGCACTCACCCACGAATACATATATGCATACACACATAACTGTATACACACACATATATGTAATACACACACACATATATATACACAGACATACATACACACAAATACATGTATATATAGATGCATATATATTTATGTTTATATATGTCAAAGTATGTATGTATATATATATGTGCATATATGTATACATACGGCTTTAAATATATATTCATACGTGTATGTATATACACAATATATATATATACACAAACATATGTATTATGAAAAATATGTATAATATTATATATAATAATATATATAATATTATATTATTATATATATATATATATATATATACACACATGTATATGTGTGTGAACACACGAGTACATGAGTAAATATATTTTTGTATATATGTACACACACGGACACTGTATGTGTACAGTTACATACATACACACACACACGCACACACATACAAGCACACATAGCGGTGTTATCTGAAAGTCCATCTACAGGCCTCAGTCGTGTCCGAAATCTCTGTGAAACCGACCATCACATCTGGACAACTAGTTTAATGTCCGACAAATGATAATACTTCACTCCATCATTCTCCTTTGATCAACTATTTTCTCTGCCGCTTTATTTCCGGTTTCACTGCCATCTTTACCACACTTATGTGCGCATGTGTACAAGTGTAAGTGTGTGCCTGTGTGTGAGTGTATATCGTGTGTGTGTTAGTATATGCAAATGTTTGTTGATGTGTGTCTGTGTCCGTATGTGTGCGTTAATGTATGTGTATATTAGTGTATGGGTGTGTGCCTGTGTTGTATGTATGTGTTTGCGTGTGCCTGTGTTCTTATATATGTGTGTTTACGTCTGAGTGTATGTGTGTATGCGTTAGCCTATGTGTGTTTGTGTCTGACTGTATGTGTGTATGTCTTAGAGCGTTAATGCGAGTGTGTAAGAACGTGTGTGTGTGTGCGTGTGTGTTAGTGTGTGTGTGTGCATGAGTTAGTTTGTGTGTTAATGTGTTTGCGTTCGTGTCTGTGTGTTTGTGTTAATGTGTGTATTCGTTGTGTGTGGTACTGAGTGTGTGTGAATGTGTGTGATAAATTATATTAGTGGGTACATTAATTATATCAGTGTGTGTGAGTGTATGTGTCTCAGTTTGTGGGAGCGTGTGTATGTGTGCGTATCTTAGTGTGTGAATGTGTGTCTGTATTAGCGTATGCATTAATATGCATCTATATGTTATTGTGTGTGTGTGTGTATTAATCTATTTCTTTTAGTGTGTGTGTATGTATGTGTTACTGTATATGTGTGTAGTCTATAGTAACCAGTGTGTTTGCGTGTGCGTGTGTGTATGTATGTCTGTTAATGTGTGTGCGGGCACTAGTGTATTAGCTGCATATGTGGCGGAGGTGGTGGTAGTAGTAGTAGTAGTAATAGCAGCAGCAGCAGTAGTAGTAGTAGTAATAGCAGCAGTAGTAGTAGTAGTAGTAGTAGTAGTAGTAGTAGTAGTAGTATAGTACAGCAGCAGCAGCAGCAGCAGTAGCAGTAGTAGTAGTAGTAGTATAGTAGTAGTAGTAGTAGTACGCGTGTGTGGTTATTCTTTTGTTCTTTTACATGTTTCAGTCATTTTTCACTGTGCCTATGCTGGAGCACCACCTTTTTTTTTAGTCGAACAAATCGACCCAAGGACTTATTCTTTGTAAGCCTAGCACACATTCTAGCGGTCACTTTTGCCGAACCGCTAAGTTACGGGGGACGTAAACACACCAGCATTGGTTGTCCAGCGATGGTGCGGGCATAGACACATACACAAACACAAACACACGCAAACACATATACATACATGCACACACACACACACATACACACACACACACACACACACACACACACACATATATATATATATATATATATATACGATGGGCTTCTTTCAGTTTCCGTCTACCAAGTCCACTCACAAAGTTTTGGTCGGCCCTAGGCTATATCAGAAGACGTCCAAGGTGCCAAGCAGTGGGATTGAATATGGATATTAATAATATACATGTGTGTGCGTGTGTGTGTGTGTGTGTGTGTGTGTGTGTGTGTGTGTGTGTGTGTGTGTATGACTGTATTAATAGTATGTGAATGTATTCCTGTATACACTAGTATGTGTGTGCATCTGCATGAGCTTGTATGTGTGTCAGTGCGTTAGTATTATAAGCGTGTGTGTATGGGTATATGGATGTGCGTGTTTGTATGTATATGAGTATGTATATGTGTTTACATGTGTGTATATGTGTATGTGTGTGTCTGTATGTGTGAATGTATGCTTCTGTGAAAGTGTGTGTATGTACATGTGTGCATGCATGTGTTTGTGTGTCTGTATGTGTATTTGTTTGTTCATGCCTATGTGTATATGTGTGTGCCTGTGCTTATGCATGTATGTGCATGTGTGTGCGTATATATATATATATATATGTATGTGCGAGTGTTAGTTTGAGCGTGCGTGTATTTGTGTGTTTGTATGCATATGTGCCATCGCGTATGTATGTGTGTGTGCGCGTGCGTGTGACATAGATTTGTCTCTGTCACATGTCCATACAAGTCTCGTCCGCATCGTCGCGTATAAAACCGGTTGCTAAATGATATCATTAACCTTAGCCTGGCGAACAATTTGCTTCATTAGATTTAATTAGTGAGGAAAAAAATTTGTATATAAGAATAAATGATGAAATGAATACGACGGTACAAAAATAATAATTAAAGAATATATATATATATATATATATATATATATATATATATATATATATATATATGGAGTTGAGGTCATCATAGTTTATTAGTAACACCACCATCATGGTGGTCATCATCACCATGAACATTATCATCATCATCATCATCATAGTAATTATTATCGTCACCATGGACACACAGCATCCACACCACGACTACCACCTTCACTGCCATCACGACCACCATCACCGTCACCATCACAACCACCCAAAACACAGACACAAACAACACCACCACCACCAACAACAACACTACCACCACTACCAACACCTCAACCACAACCACCATCACCTCTACCATCATCATTGCAATCACCACTACCACCACCATCATCACTACCATCACCATTAGTATCACCACTACCACCAATACCATCACCACCACTACCATGACTACCACCACTACGATCACCACCACTGCCAACACTACCACCACTACCACCACCTCTACCATCATTATTAGTATCATCACTAACCCCACTACCAACACTTCAACCACCACCACCATCACCTCTACCATCACCATTGGAATCACCACTACCACCAGTAGAATCACTACCACCTCTACCATCTCCACCACTACCACCATCACCACCACCACCACCACCACCACCACCATTACCAGAGACTCATCTGCCTCCACCACTGTTGATATAGAAGAACCAGCCAAATGAAGAATGAAGATGAGACCTGAGTTTTCTCACTGGAAGGGTCACGGTTTCGTGAATTATTTAATAAAACCATCCATTAATTAAGAGTAAGCGGGAAATTAATGAGGCTGGCTTGATGACCACCGCAGAAACGTTCTGGTTATCCGCCCGGCGGGGCAGGAGGTGATGGGCCGATCCTTTAGTGATTAAGTGTGGTTCAACCGTTTTATACATACACATATATGCATACACATACGCGCACGTTCACACACACACACACACACACACACACACAGAGCGATACATGTACACACATATACATACACACTCACATTTCGCACGTTGCTGATCACCACCATCATCATCATCATCATCGACTTCATCATGGAATT
>NC_043018.1:1648557-1656057 GCF_006345805.1 Octopus sinensis | reverse complement strand
TCCAGCTGTTCGATTCGGCTACTACTACTACTACTACTACTACTACTACTACTACTACTACTACTACCACTACTACTACTACTACCACTACCACTACTACTACTACTGTTTTACTTTAGCTGTATTAATAGTTACACTCCAACAAGTTGTAGTTTTAGTAGCAGCAGCAGTAGCCGAAGCGGCAGCCAAAACAGCAGTAGTAATATTATTATTATTAGTAGTAGTTTTTGGTGTTATTGCTGTTGTTCTTGTATATACATGTAGAGGGTTGATGTTGTAGCTTTTACCCATAAAACTGTACAATGTTGAAATAAAAGCAGCCACAACACACTTTATGTTATAAAGATATTAAAAAAGGGATTACCGACGCCTAAATCTAATGTTCTCATTTCAATTTCCGAGGATAACGGCGAAAGGAATTAATCGATAATGACTTCACAAATTGCAATCGCTTACCGTACCTTGGAGCAAACAAATAGTCGCATGCAGGAATATTACGACACATCCTGATGATGAGGCTGTGACAGTCGCGTAACATTAAGTTTATATTAATGAACTAAGGCCGAGATGCGTTACACTGTTGTGTGATTAGTTGAAGGGAACGGCAAAGGACGAGTGAGGAAAGGGGTGAAAGAAAACAGGGAGAAAGAAAGAGAGCATGAGAAAAGAGGGAGAGCGGTGTCAACGACGTGAGGTAGGCGGAACGTTGAAATAATTACGTAGTAAAGGTGGCGATTTGGCTGAATTGTTAGCACGCCGGACGAAATGCTTAGCGGTTTTTCGTCCGTCTTGAAGTTCTGAGTTTAAATTATGCTCAGGTAGACTTTGTTTTTCATCCTTTCGGGGTCTATAAAATAAGTACCAGTTGAACAATGGGGTCAATGTAATTGCCTAGGACCCTCTCTTATGAAATTGCTGGCCTCGTGCCAAAATTTTCAATCAGTATTAATTATGTAGTTAAAAGGCTAATTAAAATAAATAGCGAAAGAAAATTGTCTTTTATTATTTTCTCTTGTACATTTTTCAATCATTGGAATGCAGCCATGTTGGAGCGCCACCTTGAAGTGTTTTAGTGAAACAAATCAATACCTGTAGATAATTTTAAAGTCTAGCGTTTATTGTGCCATTTTCTTTTGATGATGCACTATGTTAGGTGACACAAGCAATATAGCACCGATTGTTACACAGTGGAGGAGGACAAACACAGGCACACAGATATGATTGAACTTGAAACCACTTGGTTACAAAGCGAGAGTCTTAACTATGCAGCCACACTTGCGCCTAGACATCTTAGATAATACCTCTGTCTGAAAAGTCTGGCTGCACCCGAAAAAAATATATATTATGAAACAAATATAAACACAAAATTTATTAAACGAATCTGTTACCACCACGACAGTCAACTATATGACACCGAACACGAGCTTGATGTTGAATACATCCACGAATTTTCCGCTCTGATAGCTCTTCCCAAGACTGCAAGACGGCTTCGTGCAAGTCATGCCTCGTTGTAGGGTTTTTCAGTTCAACTTTATCGGCCAAAACTTTGAAAATGACTTCATCTAATGGATTCCACGTGCAAACAAGTGCTGAATAGAACTCACTGAATAAACCTTAATTAACTGTGTTGTCAATTGGATGCATCTGACATATGATAACGAGTATGCAGCCAGACTTTTCACACAAATACATCATAAAAAACAGAGCATTATCGGGTTTTCTATAGAACACCTAAACCGAAGTTCTCTCTCTAATTTAAGCATGATTCCATCAATGTTTGAGACTGAACCGGTAGGGGCGACTGGGGGATGGGGGTCAGTCGATCACGTCGATAACCTGAATTTTGTAATGGACTCGTCCTTTATGTTTTATCACCCCTGGAGGAATTAAAAGCAAAGTTCACCCAAGCAGGATTTGAAATCTCAGAACGTAAAGTGGTGAAAAAAAGAAAAAAATGCTTCAAAGCAATCTTTACAACGCACTCACAATACTTTCCGGTCGAACGGTAATTGCTAATATATTAACCCAAGTACATTACTGGTACCGAGAGGATGGAAAATAAACCGGAAGTCAGAGTGGAGGAAGAAAGGAATGTCGTTAAACACCGCAAGACGTTGCTACTATGGCTGCTGCTGCTTCAACTGATATTCAGACTGCTGCTACAACAACAACAACAACAACAACAAAACTACTACTACTACTACTACTACTGCTGCAACTGCTGCTGCTACTGATGCTCCTGCTGCTTCTTCTGTCTCTACTACTACTACTACTACTACTACTGCTGCTACTACTACTACTACTACTACTACTACTACTACTGCTACTACTACTACTACTGCTATTGCTACTACTACTACTACTACTACTACTACTACTACTACTACTACCACACTACTACTACTGCAACTACATGATTGTCCGTTATATTCCGAGAACTGCCGCGGTAATTGCCGTCTAGAAGCTTTCGTCTGTAATTGTTTTGTGTCCTTAAGCAAGAGACTTAACTCTACCTGCCTCGCAAGAAAGATCTCGTAACTAATGAACAAATCGTTATTTGTTATTGTTCACAGACTTGTGATCGATATTTAGTTTCTTTCTTGCTTGCTTGCTTGCAATCATTATTGTCAACATCATCATAGTCGTCGTATTCATCATCATCATCATCTCACCATCCTCCTCCTCCTCCTCCTCATCATCATCATCATCATCGTCCCCATCGTCATAACCGACATCATCAGAGTCATCAACATCACCATCATCGTCGTCGTCATCATCATCATCATCATCCTTATCATTATTGTCAACATCATCATAGTCGTCGTATTCATCATCATCACCATCCTCCTCCTCCTCCTCCTCCTCATCATCATCACCCTCACCAACATCATCACGGTTGCTGTCGTTATTATTAGTAACATTGATAAACTGGTGTAATTACGGCTTTTGTTATGGCTGCTGGTAACAACAATAAGAATAGAAGTCGCTGATACCTTCGGCGTTGTCATCAACGCTGCAGCAGTAGCAAAAGTAGCAGTAGAAGCAGCAGCAGTAGAAGCAACTCCATAGTAGTAGTAGTAGTAGTTGTGGTAGTAGTAGTAGTTGTGGTAGTAGTAGTAGTTGTGGTAGTAGTATTAGTAGTAGTATCTTCAGACAAATATTAGATGTAAGCAGCAATCACAAGTAGTAGATCACCTCCACTTCTGTTACTACTACTACTAATGCTACTGCTACTACTACTACTACTACTACTACTACTACTACTACTACAAGTGTTGCTGCCACTGCCGCTGATGCTGCTTGTGCAACCAGTAGTACTTGTAACTAGTACCATTACAGCTTGAACTTGTAGAAGTATTTTATCAGTAGTGATAATATTTCCCTATTGTTTACTGTACGCGTAATGTCGGTATAATTAGCATTGAATTATTAGCAGTGGCAGCAGCTGCAGCAGTAGTAGTAGTAGTAATAGTAGTAGTAGTAGTAGTAGTAGTAGCATTAGTAGTAACAGTAGCAGCTACCTTCCTTTTCTCCTCTCTCCCGCCTAAGGTTTCGTATTGTCACGTTGATTCTCGTTCCCTCTTCAGCCTGATAGTATACATGATATATATATATATGTGTGTGTGTGTAGAGAGAGGAGAGAGAGAGGGAGGGGGAGATAAATCGATATATATATATATACATACATATATATATATATATATATATATATATAATATGTATGTATATGTCCTTTGAATTCGTTTATGTTAAACGTTTATGAACGCGCTCATAATATCTTCTATGCTATTTCCGGTTACTACTTATTATTCCCGACTTCCACAGTAATTGATAGGATGTTTATTATTCTGGTGCTGCTATAACATAGGCTAAATACAGAAGTAAAGGGAACTTTTGGAAGGAAGTTTTAAAATCCGTTTATGCATTGCAACGTACGTTTCGACAAAGCACATGTTTTTTTTTTTTTTTGCTGCTGCAGTTTCCATCTGTAGGACATTGGAAATATGATTTGCAATATCGAAGGATTTTAAGTGGAAACATCATATTTGTTCGTTTCTTCAG
This sequence comes from Octopus sinensis, assembly GCF_006345805.1. Classification (NCBI taxonomy): domain Eukaryota; kingdom Metazoa; phylum Mollusca; class Cephalopoda; order Octopoda; family Octopodidae; genus Octopus; species Octopus sinensis. The sequence continues at coordinate 1,651,995 of NC_043018.1, read as the reverse complement.
GAAAAATCGTATTAGTGTTCTGGTTGAATTTGAAGGTTCTTTGACACTCATGAGCGGCCCACGTAATTTCGACTGCTAACTTTCATATATATATATATATATATCTGTGTGTGTGTGTGTGTGTGTTTGTGTGTGTGTGTACATGTGTGTGTGTTTCTGTGTGTGCAAGCAAGCCTGTACTATTTGCTTAAAATCAGATCACACTGTATGTACATAGGTACGTTTATATATATGTAGAGAATAACAGAGAGAGAGAGAGAGAGAGAGAGAGAGAGAGAGAGAGAGGGTGTGAGAACGTCGGCCTCACAATCACACAATCATGTGGTAGAGTTCGTTTAACGGACCGGGCTCTGTGTTGTGTTCTTGAGCAAGACTCTTTATTTCACGTGGCTCCAGTTCATTCAGCAGTAGGAATCAGTTGCGACGTCACTGCTGCCAAGCAGGACAGGACTTTGCCTTTCCCTTCAACAACATTGTTGACGTGGAGAGGAAAGGCTGGTATGCATGGACGAGATTTGGTCTTCCACAAAATTTACGTTGCCTGTTGTACATTGGATGATAATTTGTACATGGAATCTTATACTCATTCATGACCAAATGGTGCCCTTACCATATGTGTGGGTGCGTATATATATATGTTGAGATTCAATATGCTAGAAAGAACAGCTAGGTTCTATAACCACAAAATTATGTGTTTAAATGTACACTGTATTTTATGACTAATACATAGTCTTGGGAATAAATTTTTACACGCTAGGCCACTGGAAATGACAATTTCTATTGATTTCCATTTCCCTTTGATATAATTAAATATTGTAAGTTTTTGGATAATTTTCGGTTTTTAAAAGTTGACATTTTTTTTATTGCCGGCGAAGGACTGCGTCTGCGCAGTAGATCTTCAAAAAATTGGGATGTATAAACAAGAGGCACACAGCTGATCGCCTCTTGTTTATATATTTAATCTAGTTTAGGCGCAATGGCCCAGTGGTTAGGGCAGCGGACTCGCGGTCGTAGGATCGCGGTTTCGATTCCCAGACCGGGCGTTGTGAGTGTTTATTGAGCGAAAACACCTAAAGCTCCACAAAGCTCCTGCAGGAGATGGTGGTGATCCCTGCTGTACTCTTTCACCACAACTTTCTCTCACTCTTACTTCCTGTTTCTGTTGTACTTGTATTTCAAAGGGCCGGCCTTGTCACTCTCTGTGTCACGCTGAAAATCCCCGAGAACTACGTTAAGGGTACACATGTCTGTGGAGTGCTCAGCCACTTACACGTTAATTTCACGAGCAGGCTGTTCCGTTGATCGGATCAACCGGAACCATCGTCGTCGTAACCGACGGAATGCTTCCATCCATATTTAATCTAAGGTGTACTTGTTGAAAACGATTTCCACTCGAGAGTAAAAGTTATTTACTTGATAAACTAAACTCAGAAACCAATTCGTTCAGGAAATTAGATGGTAAAATGCTTGTATTTTTTCATTTCGTTCCTGTCGAATTTTGTGGTTATACAACTTATCTGTTCTTTTTAGCGTGTTGAATCCCATGAGTGGATTCCTCATGTGTTTAAATACACACTGTATTTTATGACTATATATATACATATATATACGACGTGCTTCTTTCAGTTTCCGCATACCATATTCACTCACAAGGCTTTGGTTGGCTCGAGGGTGTAGCAGAAGACACTTAACTAAGTTGCCAAGTAGTGGAAGCCATGTTGGATGCCCGGAGCCATGTGGTGGGGCAGCAACCTCCTTACCGCACAGCCGCTCCTGCGCCTATATACATAGATACACATACATACATACATAGGTGTGTGTCTGTACGCATGTGACTGTGTCTGTGTGTTTGTGTGCGTGTGTGTGTGTGTCAGTGTGCGCGTGTGTGTATATGCACACACACGCATAATTCACGCACACAACACAATTAAACACATCTACACACAAGCTCGACAGCAGAGTGTACACACACCGTTATATTTATTATCTGCCAACGTATATAAACACTGCATTCACCACACACATGCGTACATTTATAACAACACCTACACGCACACACAGAGTCACAGAAAACCACCACAACACATACATGCATACACACACACACACACACACACACACACATGCTGCATCAGCAAAAACATCGAGATAAACACGCACTCTCTCTCACTCGCGCGCGCGCACACACACACACACACACACACGCTACTAATAATCCATAAAATCCACATTTAGACGTGCTAATAATACATAAATTCTCCCGCATACGCAACATATGTGTCTGATCCTGTCTCATTAGACGTGTTTGCACGCACCGCATAAAACACATGCTGACATAAGGGAAAAGCGCACACACACACTCACACATGCATACACACACACACGTACACACACGCGCGCGCGCGTGCGTGCGCACATACATCGTAGTTGTAGATGTCGTCGTCGTAGTCGTCACCGTGTTTGTGATATTCACCTCATCATCATCATCATTGTCGTGGTCGTCGTCTTCGTAATGGACACCATCGCCGATGTCCTATTCCTTCATCCTCATGATCGACGTCCACACCGTCATCATCATCATCATCGCAATCCCCGTCGTCCATTTCATCATCATCGTCATCATCGTTATCAACATCATCATCACCACCATTATTATTATCGTTTACATCCATCCATACAAATATATATATATACATACATACATCCATACATATATATATATACATATATATATACATATAGCAAAAACTGTCTGATGAACGCAACGAGAAACTCAGAGTAACAGATTTTGTTGAATTTTCTGCTGCTTAAAATAAAGTATACATATATATATATATATATATATATATATATATATATATACATATATATATATACTATATATAATATACATATATATATATATACATATATATATATACATATATATATATACATATATATATACATATATATATACAATATATATATATACATATATATATATACAATATATATATATAATACATATATATATATATACATATATATATATACATTATATATATATATATACATATATACATATATATACATACATATATACATATATATACATACATATATACATATATACATATATACATATACACATATATATATACATATATCATATACATATATAATATATTATATATACATAACATATAATATATATCTATATATATATATATATAGATACATGCATACATACATACATACATACATACATACATACATACATACACACACACATACTCCGAAACAGGCATGAACAGACACAAACTCCAACACACAAGCGTTGACACATTCGTGGGCGAGCAACACATTCACAAAAGAGGGTAGCGCTGTCTGTCTGCCTGTCTCTCTGTCTGCCTGTCTGAATGTCTGTCTCTCTCGCCTTACAAACACACAGACGCA
>NC_043018.1:1622550-1640050 GCF_006345805.1 Octopus sinensis | reverse complement strand
TAGTCAGACCTGCAGGTTACGCTACTGACCGTCTCAGTTCGAAGATTTTACCTAGTTACGGTGGAATACATCCACTTGTTTTCAATAATAAAGAGACTTAGTAATTTTAATATTTCTATTAGTAATTAGACAGATTTGCATCTATGCCTATTATCAGATTTTGTTGGGGCGCCATATGGTAAAGGTGTGGATGGGAAAACTGTGGATAGAGGGCGATGTGCTAGCAACCCTTTCTCCTTAGTGTTTTAGGAAGTAAACAACGACACAAATAACTACGCAGAGGCAGCCATGGTTGAAACAAGAACAACAACAACAAGCATTACTAAAAGAGAAAAGAAACATGGTCATTCCTTACCCAAGTGATAAGACCTGACATTTGGGAGATGTCACTTATGCGCTCTTGAATTAGTTTGATAGTTGAGCTCTGATTGGCTGTATGCAATGAATTCATAGATGGGGTCCGGAACTCTCGTGGAAGAAAAATCCGCGTACTTTACTGTGTTGATGCTTACTAGCTCATACCTGTTCCTGAATAGCAAAGGATTATCGTTTTATATATGAGAATATGGTGGATTCACAGATATAGAGGGGCCGCCACTTCCTGTAAATATTATTGATATAGCAAAGTTCCTTGATATATAGCCACGCTCATGCCTTCTGTTATTACGGTTCTGGTAGTGACATTTAGTTCAGATAATTTTGAATCACATATAACAGATCCGCCTTGTTAATCTGTTATATCTTCAATTTTACAAGGCGGCGAGCTGGCAGAAACGTTAGCACGCCGGGCGAAATGCGTGGCCGTATTTCGTCTGCCGTTACGTTCTGAGTTCAAATTTCGCCGAGGTCGACTTTGCCTTTCATCCTTTCGGGGTCTATAAATTAAGTACCAGTTGCGCACTGGGGTCGATGTAATCGACTTAATCCGTTTGTCTGTCCTTGTTTGTCCTCTCTGTGTTTAGCCCCTTGTGGGTAGTAAAGAACCAGGTATCTCGTCTGCCGTAGGCGGCGAGCTGGCAGAAACGTTAGCACGCTGGGCGAAATGCGTGGCCGTATTTCGTCCGCCGTTACGTTCTGAGTTCAAATTCCGCCGAGGTCGACTTTGCCTTTCATCCTTTCGGGGTCGATAAATTAAGTACCAGTTGCGCACTGGGGTCGATGTAATCGACTTAATCCCTTTGTCTGTCCTTGTTTGTCTTCTCTGTGTTTAGCCCCTTGTGGGTAGTAAAGAAACAGGTATTTCGTCTGCCGTAGGCGGCGAGCTGGCAGAAACGTTAGCACGCCGGGCGAAATGCGTGGCCGTATTTCGTCTGCCGTTACGTTCTGAGTTCAAATTTCGCCGAGGTCGACTTTGCCTTTCATCCTTTCGGGGTCTATAAATTAAGAACCAGTTGCGCACTGGGGTCGATGTAATCGACTTAATCCGTTTGTCTGTCCTTGTTTGTCCTCTCTGTGTTTAGCCCCTTGTGGGTAGTAAAGAAATACATATAACAGATCCGCTTCAGACTCGGAGTACCTCTTCAGGAATTCTTTGTCAACTCCGAATATATGTAATTAATTTTTTTGCTGTTTTCTGTAACCGGAAGAACAGTATTATATAGAACATCACAACACGGAATATTCTTCGAGATAAACGATTTCTGCTTTTGACTTTTGTAATAGATTTTCTTCTCACTGATAGGTGCCCAGTATTCTCGTTATTCTTGTAATGGCATTGGCATTCGCAGATGGAAACTTGACAAGACTTATTGGAGTCTTGTAGCCATAACAGAGAAATTCCCGGTAGCCTATCAAATAGATCGTTAACTGCGTCTCTGGCGATAAGGAGCTCTCCGGGAGGACATGAAGACATTCTTCTTACTTCAGCTATCTCATCAGTCACTTATAAATTATTTGCCAGTGATCTTGGAGAAACCCTATTAGTCAAAGTTTATACAGGTTCTACAAAATATGTAAACCCATGGCAAGGGCTTGTTATTCTTTCTGCATTTGTCTATATTCTCCGGAACGAGTGCTACATACACAAACACCATTTTGAAAAACACGATCTGCCGCCAGTCTTACACGTCATGCTCTGCATACATTATGGATACTGTGGAGGCGCAATGGCCCAGTGGTTAGGGCAGCGGACTCGCGGTCGTAAGATCGTGGTTTCGATTCCCAAACCGGGCGTTGTGAGTGTTTATTGAGCGAAAACACGTTCAATATGACCACCCAGTTGGATTAAAAAGTTTTGCGTCTCAATAAATTATAACTACCTCAATATACGCTCAATATACTCTCATACACGCACATATATACACAATTACCCATCACGCACATACATACACATATACACACTTACAAATTGGTGCACACGCACACAAACATATACGCAGATATGTAGGCCTTTATACAACACGCGGTGGAGGCGCAATGGCCCAGTGGTTAGAGCAGCGGACTCGCGGTCATAGGATCGCGGTTTCGATTCCCAGACCGGGCGTTGTGAGTGTTTATTGAGCGAAAACACCTAAAAGCTCCACGAGGCTCCGGCAGGGATGGTGGTGATCCCTGCTGTACTCTTTCACCACAACTTTCTCTCACTCTTACTTCCTGTTTCTGTTGTACCTGTATTTCAAAGGGCCGGCCTTGTCACTCTCTGTGTCACGCTGAATATCCCCGAGAACTACGTTAAGGGTACACGTCTCTGTGGAGTGCTCAGCCACTTACACGTTAATTTCACGAGCAGGCTGTTCCGTTGATTCGGATCAACCGGAATCCTGGTCGTCGTAACCGACGGAGTGCTTCCATCACATTATGGATATATGTATGAAAATATGTGTGCATGTATGCATGTATTCATAAATAAATATTCATGTATGTATATATGCTTGTAAATATGTCCTGAGTATGACTTTGAAGGGGGCCGTATGGTGGAGCTCTGGTACGGAAGATCCGGATATCTAAAGTGAATGGAACACACTTAGCCACTATTGTTCTCAGGTCTACACTCACCCAAAGAATTACAAACTGTTAGAATCGCAGTTATGGTTTAATTAGCAAGTGAAACATTGGGATGAATGAACCTTACTTCTCATTAGAAGTTCCTTCTAAAAGAGAGTAAATTCGTATGAAAAAAAAACCCGAAGAACTGTTGGGTTCTGGTTATTTCACCCCCGTTGTACCGCTCGTTCTATAGCATATTCTAATGGGTCAATTTAGTGACTCAAAACAATATCAAGAACAAGAACTTATTTTTTTCCATATTCTCTGCCATGAAAATAAAATGTCCACATAAAATAAACGAAAACACAAAAATTCTAAACACAAGAAAAATAGAGAAAACTGTTCAATAAAGGCGGAAGAAATGAAAATAATAGTTCACACCACAAATAGTTCATAAAGGAAAGAGAAAGGAAAACAACAGTTCACAAAGAGTAAATAAAAATATATAGTTCCAGGCGGAAAAAAAAAATTCAGGCCACAATGGTACTCTGGCCCTATTCGATCCCGGCTCCTTCACAGCTCTCAATTTGATGGTAAAATCCAGTTCTTTGCTTGTAACTAAGCAAAACATTTTTTAATCTCTTTCCTCAAATCCATAATTTTCGAAACCTCTAAGTTGGTTTGAAAACAACAAAAATTCTTCTTCAATTTTTATCCACTGTTGAGAAACAACAATTTACTTCAAAAAGTTCCGGCTTGCTTCTCCGGCTGTTCAAACAAGCCCACCTGCAACAAGCCACACACAGTTTGCTTGCAAAACAAGCAACATATTCACCGCCAAGGGTAAGCGAAAATGCCCCAGAGAATATGCTGTAATAAAAATAAGAAAATAATTCTACCCAGCTCAGAGAAAAAACAAAATCGCTTACCTTGACGGCGACCGTTTTCTCTAAGACGGACCTAAACAGCAACACGTCTTCCCTTGTTCACTGCAGCAAGTAACTGGCAAACACGCAGACAAATACTGTGAAGGAGAGATAAAGAGGAAGAGGGGAGAGAGAGGTACTAGGTACACTCCCCGCACACACACACACACACACACACACACACACACACACACACACACACATATATATATATATATATATTCAATTTTTCCGCTCTAAACGTCTTCAAAGTTTCCGTAGATTTACTCCTGTCCCTTTATTTCTCTTAAATGTCAAGTATTTTGTTATTAGTTCCAAATAGGAGCCGATATATTGGTTGTTACCCTTAGATACTTTAATATCGTTATGAGCATTACTGTCACTTGGAAGCTTCCTTAGATCACGGCTTTAGCACGAGTGTCTCCCGAAACGCCTACACTGATTTGTCTGAAAACCCATTGCAATAGAGACACAAAAATACCTTAGTAATAATCGACCGTTTGAATAACTAATCGAATCATAACTAATCGCATATTTTCCACATACCATGTTGCTATATCTTAGATATGCAAAATGATTCCGTGGTAGCGTTGCCATGCTTGACATACTTCGTAGTGATTTCAGGGAAACCTTAATAAACAAACTGTATACAGGTTATACATAAATTATAAGACATTAGTGTGGGCTTAAAAGGTTTCCTCTGTCTGTTTCTCTGTGTCCTTCGGCATGTTCATAGTAAAATAAATACTTGAATTGATGTATACATCTGTCGTGTTCTTGCTCTAGTTTTAGGAAGAGTCGTCGTATATCACTGCTGAGTTAAAAAAATTTATTGGTTAACACTTGTTTTGTTTTAAAATCATTATCACGGATATTTTCTTCTGTTAAGTCGAGTAGTCCAAATACTGGAATCCATATTTGTGCATTAAACATATTCTGAGCCAATAAGTTAGTGAATGAAGAGGGATATGACGACCATCGTTATTAAATTTAAGATGTTATAAACCCTGGTTACGCACACCTTGATAAAAAACTCCATCATATCCTATCCATGTTTAAGAATCTGCAGCATTCCTCATCATATATCATAGAAAATGACAGCCTATTTATTGAGACGTTACAAGCTTAGCTTATATTTCCCCCTTGCATTAATGTCTATACATCTATCATAACCATCTTGCATTCCTGTATCGTTCCGCAGTGTCAAGACTCTATTTCTTGCCATTCATATTTGTTGCTTTCCTTTTCAGGTTCTGCAAGGAAATGTCATATGCAAAGCTATTATTTCTGTTTTCCTGTGAGCCAATGACGTATTCTTTCAGTTTTGTACAATAAAAAGATCAACGGAGTTACTGAAAACAGTGAATACCGTTAACAAATATTGCTTTCTCGAATACAGCCCTAGCCATACATTATCCTCTCGGTAACAATATATTTTACTTCCCATAGATAACTTCAGTATGATTTCTCAGGCAGGGCCACATTGCTCCTTCCTTCTCGAGCCGTAGGGCCGGTTTCCCGGTTTCCTTGGCGTATAGGTTCCCCACCTGGACGGGACGCCGTTCCATCGCAGGTGAGCTGCAAGATGCAGGAGGAAAGAGTGAGAGAAAGTTGTGGCGAAAGAGTCAGCAGAGGTTCGCCACTACCTTCTGCCGGAGCGGCGTGGAGCTTAGGTGTTTCGCTCATAAACACACACATCGCCCGCTCTAAGATTCGAACCCACCATCCCTCGACAAGTGTGTCCGCTGCTCTAACCCCTAGGCCTTGTGCCTCCACAGGTCCACATCGTCTATGGCCATGACTCTGGTTCATGAATCTTTGATAAGCTAACGAGACTAGGTCAATGCTTGTAATTCAGACACCCGTGTTTTTTTTTTGTCTGACGGCGCATATCACTATTTTGACTATGAAATCCTGTTCAGCCCATGATCAAACCCTCTGATTCCTGGATACGTTACTAAGTGCACACATTCTGGGTGTATACATTTTATATATTAAATACTTGCTCAAAGTTCTAAAAAGTTCCTGGCTTTTGGTGAAAGACAAATAAAGGAAGATCACTTAAATATAATTTTATTCAGCATATCCCCCTTCTCTGATTCACAGACTTTATTCAAACGGTCCTTCAGTTTTCCTAAGCCCTGTAAAAGAAGTCGGAAGTGTTGCCCTCCACCCACAAGCCTATCGCAAAACCCTTAAAGTCAGGCAAATTTCAGCATCCCCTCGTATAGACGTAATACATTAAAATTCCGGCTGTATACATTTTCTACACAGCCTTCTACTCATATATATTCTTATACCTTTAAGGCGGCGAGCTGGCAGAAACGATAGCACGCCGGGCGAAATGCGTAGCCGTATTTCGTCTGCTGTTACGTTCTGAGTTCAAATTCCGCCGAGGTCGACTTTGCCTTTCATCCTTTCGGGGTCGATAAATAAAGTACCAGTTACGCACTGGGGTCGATGTAATCGACTTAATCCGTTTGTCTGTCCTTGTTTGTCTCCTCTATGTTTAGCCCCTTGTGGGCAGTAAGGAAATATATATTCTTATACCTTGAAGTTTGTCATTCAAGAAGCTGATAGCATTTTGTCAGGTGTCTGGCGTTGTTTTCTGTCATTGCTGCTGTCAGCGTGAAATAGTAAGCTATATTTATACTGCAAAGAGATCTTGTAGGCAAATTTCAAAAAGACAGACCGATAGATAATCAGATAGACGTACCAGTATCTGGCCATCAAATCTCTTGGTGATTTCCTAATCTGAAGATTTTCAATCACAGTTAAAGGCATCACTTTTGATATTTCATATGTCTGTTGTAATTTATAGATTTCCGGATATTTTGTCGCCATATTTCATCGTTCTCAGCCGACTTCGTCTCATTTTACTTTACAGAATACATCCGTAAGTTCTTGAGAAGATTTACATCACTGACGCGCGCACACACACACACATACACACACAAACACACACAAACACACACAAACACACAGGCAAACACACACAGACAAACACACTCACACACGCACACAGATATGCACACACACTAACAAACAACACAAGTACGTACAGACATTCTAAACACGCGCATTTGTGACATACATGCATACTTGACAGACACATATGTACATGTGTGCATATGAATGTATATATCTATGTTTGTATTATGTATCTATGCACGCATGCATGTATGCACGTGTGTCTGCATGTAGACATGCATGTATGTATATATGTATGTTTGTATTTGTATGTCAGTATGAATGTATGTACGTATATTTATATATATATATATATATATATATATATATATATATATATATATATATTCTATGTTTCTGACGAAGATATCTGTTCGAAACGTTAAATCCTCCGTATTTCTTTCCTTTCCTGAGCGTCCAATAACTCTATACTTGTTCCACGTCCTCACATTGTTGTGTTTTCTCTTTGTTCATGTTTGGATTAACGACGAGGATGAGATATATTATATATATATATATTTATATACAGGCGTGTGTGTGTGTGTGCTTGTGTTAGTGTGTATGTGTGTGTCTTTTTGTCTGAGTTTGCCCCGCAACCCGGTATTGGTTTGTCCCCGTAACCTAACGGTTAGGCAAATCAGGGTGCTGGAATAAGTACTAGGTGCCAGGATCATTTTCATTTTTGAAATCATTTTCTCGCAAGAAACCATCAAGGTACTTGAAAAAGTGGTAGTCGATAGGAGAAAGGTCAGGAGGAATAAGTTCGGTGGGGAAGGACTTCGTTGTTGCATGATGCGCTTGCAGAGGGGAAACGCTATCGGCGTAAACCTAAAAAATTGTTTAAGGACGGCATAAATACTAATATGAAGCAACTTGGAATGGTTCCAGACGATATAGAAACCCTTTCTTCGGATCGAGTTGGATGGCGAAGAAAGGTGTGGAGTGGAGTGAAATCATTTGAAGAGACCAGGATAACGCAAGTAAAATTCAAAAGAGATCTAAAGAAGAACGTAACGACCGAGAAGGTGAATGACAATGACCTTTTTGTGTGCACAGGCTGTGACAGACCATGCCTGTCTTTTGCTGGCCTTAAATATTATCTGCGAACGCGTGGAAAACGAACCTCCAATAACTATTCTGCCTATGTGTCTGTGTACACCTTTGTATGCAGTGTATGCCATAAGGTTTGCAAATCCAACGGCGGCCTCAAAAGATATTTAAAAATTCAGAAAGAGCAGAACTTATCTGTTGGTCCAAATCAGAGGTGCAATCTATGTGCGTGTCATTTCAGAACATTGGTTTAAAAAGCCACATCAGACGCCATGATGGTGCTAAGGTGTAGGTACAGTAGGCGGTCAAACTCTGCATAAGAAGCAGACAGACACCATATACTATTATATATATATATATATTATATATATATATATATATATATATATAGATTATATATATATATATATATATATATATATTATATATATATATATATATATATATACATGCATACATACATGCATGCATGCATAAATACATAAATACATACATACATATATACATATATGTGTATGTATGTGTGTAAGTATGCATGCACGTATTTACGTGTGATATGTGTGTGTGTGCTTTATTATTTGAATGAAACATTCAATGCTTTCTAGCAAGGACATATAATCCCATCGCCAGAATTCTAATAACAAAAACAAAACGAAGTAACATGTTGAAATTCAGAAAAGCATTGCATCATATCTTCACGTTCCACTGGCGTTTTGCATTTGAAAAACTCTATGGCATCAAGTCTCGTTCCTTTGTCCGGAAAAAAATCCCCAAATATCTTCGAGATTGCAGCGAATACATTTGCTAATATCAAGAAGCGTATCAATGATTATAGGTACAAATGTAAATTTATAATCCGTATATTGAAGCTGCCGATTTCGAAGTAGTTGTCCGTAAATATTCTCTATCTCACTGGTTTGGAAAGAAATGGTCACACTGGCATGGAAGCTGATCTCTACAACTTGACATTATTTTTCATTTCTGTTCCCAACAAATTTATCAAGCCAGTTATGTTTGAAGTTTGCTGCAGTTTTGATGCGAAAGCTGCAGCAACATGCCTTCTGTAGAAACGTATGCTTGAATGTATTGAACAACAGAAATGTTTTCTATATTTTACGTAGGATAATATCCCTACATATGATATTCTATATTGTTTTCGCAGCAACATTAAACTGCATACTAAGGTATTATCATAACGACACTTTTGGTTAACTACTGATCGCGTGTGCAATATCTTCCACGGAGAAGTGACATAATCGACATTTTCGTTTGCATCTTGGGAGATTAGGCTCTTCACATTCTCTCTTTATTTTGCCAAGTATTTTGTAGCAAATTACCTGTTTCTCGAACACGAAAGAATAACCTTCAAAATAATGCGGTATAAACCGATCATGAAACTAAGAGAGGCTATACTTCCTCTCACTAATAGCATCATTCTTTAACGGGGTTATGTTCGTACAATTGGTTTATTACCCAAGGGGCGGGGGGTGCGGTTCGCCAGAAGACTCGTTCGCTTCCTCTTGTCAATTTAGAGTCGAATTTGACCCGCAACATGCTACCTGCCTGGTATGGCTTTTCGATCATCGTTCTTCAAAACTTAAGAAGCTTCCAATGATTTCTCTTTTCATCTTTTATGGTCACAAGTATTGCGATTATTTGCAGCGTGTGAATAAAAGAGTCGTCCCTCCTCCAAAAGAACCCTTAGTCCAAACGTATTGGCAGAGTGGCACGTTACCGGATGCTTTCAAAAGTAACAGTAATAAAAATGACAAGTTATCGTAAGTAATACTTTTGCCAACTATATATATATATATATATATACTAGCAGTATCGCCCGGCGTTGCTCGGGTTTGTAAGGGAAATAACTATATAAGCATTTTTAGAGAGTTATAGCCAAAAAATAGCAAAAAATGCATTAAAATTGGAAAAAAAATTATGGTAAATTTTTTTTAAATCGTTGACTCATCGTAGACATTTTTAGAGAGTTACTTCCCTTATATTTAAAAAAATGTGCATTAAAATGGAAAAAAAATGATGTTAAATTATTTTTTAAATCGTAGACTCATCGTAGACGCGCGCTAATACCCAGAAGGTCTCGATATGAATCACGACTATAAGATACCCGGTTTTGGTTAAACTGCATCGCAAAATGTGGGAGTAGTTAGGAATCTAAATCGGAGTAGACAGACACGCAACCTTACTTTTATATATAAAGATATATATATATATATATATATATATATATACATATCTGTAAAATAATATGTGACAATTATTCGGTAGCCAAGATAAAATTCTGAGTTTCGGATGCCGAAGTGGAAATCCACACCACCATCTCTTCGGTTATCTGGCCATCTGACAAAACGCTACCGAATAATTGGCATATTTTACAGATAAATTCCCTCTATTTGCATAATATTGAAGTTTCTTTCTTTCTTTTGTAATCTTACCGATTTTACCAACATATATATATATATATATATATACTAGCAGTATCGCCCGGCGTTGCTCGGGTTTGTAAGGGAAATAACTATAAAGCATTTTTAGAGAGTTATAGCCAAAAAATAGCAAAAAAATGGAAAAAAAATTATGGTAAATTTTTTTGTGAGTTAAAAAGGTCGAGTTGCGTCCCCTAGACAGTCTGTGGTTTGTGTTTCTGATTCTCGACCCCATGTCGAATTTTTCGATTTTTTTCAGAACTGGGGGAACTTTTCAAAATTTTCGCTGCGTTAGTTTTGAATTATGACATTGGGCTATGTGTGTGTCAAGTTTCATCAGAATCGGTTGAAAGCCGTGGTCAGGGTGAGGGTACAACCTAACAGACACACAGACACGCAGACAGACAACCTGCCGTTTATATATATATATATATATATATATATTATATATATATGTATGTATGTATATATATAACATATATATATATATATATATGTATGTATGTGTGTAATGTATATATACATATATATATATATATATGTGTGTATATGTATATATATATATATATATATATATACTAGCAGTATCGCCCGGCGTTGCTCAGGTTTGTAAGGGAAATAACTATAAGCATTTTTAGAGAGTTATAGCAAAAAATAGCAAAAAAATGGAAAAAAAATTATGGTAAATTTTTTTTAAATCGTTGACTCATCGTAGACATTTTAGAGAGTTACTTCCCTTATATTTAAAAAAATGTGCATTAAAATGGAAAAAAAATGATGTTAAATTATTTTTAAATCGTAGACTCATCGTAGACGCGCGCTAATACCCAGAAGGTCTCGATATAATCACGACTATAAGATACGGTTTTGGTTAACTGCACTGCATCGCAAAATGTGGGAGTAGTTAGGAATCTAAATCGGAGTAGACAGACACGCAACCTTACTTTTATATATAAAGATATATATATAATATATATATATATATATACATATCTGTAAAATAATATGTGACAATTATTCGGTAGCCAAGGTAAAATTCTGAGTTTCGGATGCCGAGGTGGAAATCCACACCACCATCTCTTCGGTTTATTGGCCATCTGACAAAACGCTACCGAATAATTGGCATATTTTACAGATAAATTCCCTCTATTTGCATAATATTGAGTTTTCTTTCTTTCTTTTGTATCTTACCGATTTTACCAATATATATATATATATAATATATATATACTACAGTATCGCCCTGCGTTGCTCGGGTTTGTAAGGGAAATAACTATAAAGCATTTTTAGAGAGTTATAGCCAAAAAATAGCAAAAAATGGGGAAAAAAATTATGGTAAATTTTTTTGTGAGTTAAAAAGGTCGAGTTCGTCCCCTAGACAGTCTGTGGTTTGTGTTTCTGATTCTCGACCCCATGTCGAATTTTTTTCGATTTTTTTCAGAACTGGGGGGGAACTTTTTAAAATTTTCGCTGCGTTAGTTTTGAATTATGACATTGGGCTATGTGTGTGTCAAGTTTCATCAGAATCGGTTGAAAGCCGTGGTCAGGTGAGGGTATACAACCTAACAGACACACAGACAACGCAGACAGACAACCTGCCGTTTATATATATATATATATATATATATATATATATTATATATATGTATATGATATATAGCATATATATATATATATATATGTATGTATGTTGATATGTATATATAATACATATATATATATATATGTATGTGTGGTATATGTATATATATATATTATATATAATACTATATCGCCCGGCGTAGGTTGTAGGAAATAACTATAGCATTTTTTAAGAGTTATAGCCAAAAAATAGCAAAAAAATAAAATATGGTAAATAGAGTAAAAAGCTGGAGTTGCGTCCCCTAACGGCTTGTTTGGGTTTCTGATTTCACCCCATGGTCGAATGATAGAGGGGAACTTTTCAAATTTCGCTGCGTTATAAACATTGGGCTATGTGTGTGTAGTATCAGATTTGAAAGCCGTGGTCAGAGTGATACGAGAAACAGCACACAGAAACGCACAGACAAACTGCCGTTTATATATATACTAGCGTAATCGCGCGTTTGCTCAGGTTTGTAAGGGAAATACTATAAAGCATTTTTAGAGAGTTATAGCCAAAAAATAGGCAAAGAATGGAAAAAAAATGATGGTAAATTTTTTTGAGAGTTTAAAAAAGTGGAGTTGCGTCCCCTAGACAGTTTTTGTTTGTGTTTTGATTCTCGACCCCATGTCGAATTTATCGATTTTTTTCAGAGCTGGGGGAACTTTTCAAAATTTTCGCTGCGTTAGTTTTGAATTATGACATTGGGCTATGTGTGTGTCAAGTTTCATCAGAATCGGTTGAAAGCCGTGGTCAGGGTGAGGGTACAAGAAAACAGACACACAGAAACACCACACAGACAAACTGCCGTTTATATAGAAGATATAATATATATATATATATATATTATATAATATATATATATATATTATGTATGTATGCATGTATATATAGTATGTATGTATGTATATATATATATATATATATATATATATTATACACACACATATATATACATGTGTGTGTGTGTGTGTATGTATATAAATAATATATATATATATATATTATATATATATATACATAATATTATTAGACACAAAACCACTATTTAGCAAATCAAACTAAGAAAGACTTAATCCAATACATAAAAAAATTTAATATAAATTAATTTCCCTGTAAATTTGGATTTATTCCCTAATATTTATTATTATATATATATATACATATATAAATACACATACACGCACATATAAATGTATATGTGAGTGAGTGTGTGTGCGTGTGTATGTGAATGTATATGTGAGCGTCAAAACTATGTTCTTATGCACCTGAGATGGGTAGAAATCAGGACTAGTCTCCTGTAAAGCCGTTTCAGCAGTTATTCTTTGCTCCTCAGAAGGACGTCCAATGACTTCTCCCATAACCTTTGATGTAGAACATACATCTTCTATACAAAACATTAATGAATGACGCTGCAACTTTCTCGGTTAATTTTGCTCGCACGTTTCTGCTTCGCATGTGTTGTCATAAATTATATTATATCGATTTTTATCTACAACGATTCATAAATGAGAATATAAGAAACATATATATTTAAATCTTGCAGAGATTCGCTGTAGCTGAAATACGGACGTTATCACATCCCTTCTGTATTATTGATGTTCAAGAATAAAAGGAGAAACATCTGACAGACCAATACGTGTAGTGAGATAAAGATCTATGTATATATGTATGTATCTCTCTATCTATATCTATATATCTATCTATTTATATCTATCTATCTATCTATCTATCTATCTATCTATCTATCTATCTATCTATCTATCTATCTATCTATCTATCTATCTATCTATCTATCTATCTATCTATCTATATATATATATATATATATATATATGTAAACACATATACATATATATACATACAAATATATATTAATATACATACCTGCGTACATACCAAGACATGAGAAGATATATATATCCATGCAACTGTAAATACTTATACATGCATATATGTGGGCGTTTGTGTTCCTGTGTGTATGTATTTATATATCTACGTTTGTATTTGTATATACGTGCTCATGTATGAACGTACGTATATGTCTATATATATATATATATATGTACATATATATGTGTGTTTGTGTGTGTGTGTGTGTGTGGTGTGTGTTGTTGTGTGTGTGTGTGCGTGTATATATAAATATATATATGTATATCTTTGTATATAAGTATATCTATGTGTATATATATATATATATTGTACACGTCATATACTTAGAGATTGGGGAGAAAAATTGCGATATGGGTGGGCGCATGTACATGCATTCGTGCATGCAAATATGAGCTGCTCTATTTTTGCCTTGGATACATCGGTTGTATATATGATGTGCAGTCACGCACGGATACGAGAGTATATGAAGTCTGCTGGAATGGTGATGCAATTACGTTGTAGCTATGAACTTTCGCTTTCGTGCCTAGGCGACTAGAAGCATCTACACATAGAATCAGAAAGCTTCTGAAGACGTACGTAAATAAATGTATAGACACAGATTTAAATCTGCTTACGCAAGTACCGATGGTATGATTTAGATGAGATGCAAGTACATATTTACTTACAACGATATCCCTCCATATACATACATACATATATATATATATATATATATATATATATATATATATATATATATATATCTATATATATATATATATATTATCGATGGCCAGCATATTAAAAAATACATTTAAAGGTTAAATTATAAACAACTTATAAATAAGGGTAAACGAAAATTCTAATGCCAAATATGCCGAAATTAGACACCTTGACCATAACCATATAATATTTCACAATACGCACCCTACTCAAAAAAGGTCGACAGACATTTCTAAAAAGTTCCATTATTACCATATCGGACCGATTTCAGGGTTAGTTCATAAGAACCATCCCTTCGTCAGTGATAAATGTGGCAAAGAAATAAATGAGATACTTACTCATACCCATGGACGAAACAAACACTAAGTCATTTCTGCATATTTAGCGTTAGAAATTTTTTTCGTTTGCCCTTATTTATAATTTGTATATATATATATATATAATATATATATATATATATATATATATATGTGTGTGTGTGTGTGTGTGTGTGTGTTACAGGATGCGATGCGTCAGTTGTCATGTATGTGCATCTTTTGTTTTTGATTTTGATGACTTTACAGCATAGTAACATCAGTTGGGTACCGTTTGTGAGAAAGACCTGAGCATCACGCAATTGGCTCTGCCATAAATTTGGTAACGATTTGCTGTACCACTTCGCAGTCACGCAGGAAGCTCCAATATGAACATTTCAGAGTGTTTGTTTAACAATCTGAGGACAGTGCACGTGATTCGAAGAGAGTTGAATGAATCTAACGATGATTACGAAGGTACGGTATCTTGGGAAACACGCTGTGATCGTTCTGATAAGAAAAGGAATCCTAAATTTATTGATGACATCGAGACCATGATTGACAACGGCACCTCCAAGTCAAACAGGTCCATCTCCATGGACATAGGAGTGTCTGAATTTCTTATCAGGCAGATAGTGCATGAAAACATTCGGTATTCCTCATACAAGATGTGAAGTGGCCAATTTTTATCCGAAGCCACAAAGGGCAAGTGGAAAGACTGAGCTACGAAGCTTTTGAACAAACTCGAGCATCCCCTTCAGCTGGACATGTTTTGGTTTTTCTCAGACTAGAAAAATGTCTGCCAGTATCAGAAGGTGAATACACAGGCGTAGAAGTGGCTCTGTGGTAAGTGGCTTGCTTACGAGCCACATGGTTCCGGGTTCAGTCCCACTGCGTGGCAACGTGGCCAGGTGTCTTCTACTATAGCCTCGGATCGACCAAAGTTTTGCAAGTGGATTCGGTAGACGGAAACTGAAAGAAGCCCGTCGTATATGTGTATATATATATATATGTGTGTGTGTATATTTGTCTGTCTCTGTTTGTATCCCCAACATCACTTGACAACCGATGCTGGTTTGTTGACGTTCCCCTACCTTAGCGGTTCGGCAAAACAGACGGATAGAATAAGTACTATGCTTAAATTGAATAAGTCCTGGGGTCGATTTGCTTGACTAAAGGCGGTGCTCCGGCATGGCCACAGTAATATGACTGAAACAAGTAAAAGACACAAACCAACTGTTGGCTTGCCGTTTCCCAAAAATGTGTACTAAGATTGAAAAGTATCAAACTACCAGTCAACATAATGTTGTTTGGAGGTTTAACTATTGATGGCCACGTTAAGTTTCCCTTTATATTCCCACACGCCTGAGGCTCAACACGGAGGTCTACCATCCGGAAGATGTAGTGCTACCTCGTGTTAAGAGGGTGGTTGCTGCAAGACTCAATATAGCAACATGACTCTACACTATGCCCCATGGCCAAGGAGACCCATTTATGGCTCTCAAACAATTTCTGCGACTACATCAGCCCTATAATTTGGTCATCTACCACCCTACACTGCATAACCCTTGATTATTATATGTTGGAGTGCAGTTGAGAGAGAGAGAGAGAGAGAGGGAGAGTGTGTGAGAGAGAGAGAGAGAGAGATGGACTGAAGGCAAGGATTACGTTATCTTCAGCAATTTAAAACTGGTGACCTTCCAGAAGAGTTGCAGTGAATTCTGAGCTTGTCTGGAAGATGTGGTTGAAGCCAATGACGGTTTTATTGAATAAATTTACTCTTAGTATTTCAGGATGTTCTTATGTAATTCTATTACATATATATCTGTTAAAATGAGATGACAGTGTTACTTAGACGACAACATGTTCACCGCACTATATATATATATATATATATATATATGTGTGTGTGTGTGTATGCATATATGTATGTGTGTGTGTGTGTGATAACGTACCCGCTAATCTGCCCACGTCGTCCAAGCATTCCTCGTCAAGCAAACCAGATGACTTGTTCGTCAGATTTCCTATTCTCCAGATTTCGCACCGTGTGACTTTTGGCTATTCCTAAAGCTAAAATGAAAAGTAAGATAACACTCAAAAGGAGAAGATTTGAGTCAACAGAGGATATTAAGCAAAAATTCGAAGGCGCAGCCCTACAGCATCCGATAATGTGATTTATAGAAATGATTCTAACAGTGATAGGAACGCTCACAGAAGTGTGCAGACTCCCAACGGGAAATATTAGAAGGACACTAAATCAAAATTGGCAAAAAGGTTGGATACTTTTTGACTACACCTCGTACAAATGTTGCGGCGGTGAAGGCAATAAAACACACATATATATGCATTTGGGCGGCGTTGTGGGCGTTGGCAAAATAATAGCAGTGGAATTGGTTAGTGTTTAATGCTTCGGTACATCTTGTTACATAACCTGGCAAACGAATTGTAAACTAGTGCTCTTGCATTGAATAAAAGAGTGTAAATATCCAACATATTAAAATATATACTCTTTTACTCTTTACTCTTTTACTTGTTCCAGTCATTTGACTGCGACCATGCTGGAGCACCGCCTTTAGTCGAGCAAATCGACCCCGGGACTTATTCTTTGTAAGCCCAGTACTTATTCTATCGGTCTGTTTTGCCGAACCGCTAAGTGAAGGGGACGTAAACACGCCAGCATCG
>NC_043018.1:1607550-1617550 GCF_006345805.1 Octopus sinensis | reverse complement strand
GCAGCTGAACTAGCTACCGTGTGCGCACGGGAGCGATGCGAGCCAGAAATTCGGCACCCTATCTTTACCGGGGGATTTCCAATTATGGGCCTTCGTGAGTGCCTTTCTTAGGTCTGCTATTGTGATGTCTTCCCATGCTTGTGTGTAAATTTTGGTAGGATCCTTCAGTTTGTATAATCCAGTCTGCATTTATGTTGTACGTTTTCTTGTCACTCCAAATCCTTTTCCAAAAGTTTTGAACTTCTTCCATGGGAGGGGGGTCTTTAACGGTTACTTTCTCCTTCCCTATTTCTCTGTAGAATTTTTTGGCATTGGATGTGAACAGCTTATTTTGCTTGTAAAACTTGTTTCTCTTCTCAAATCTTCGTATTCTTTGGGCTTTTGCTTGGACTTTTTGTTTCAGCGTTTCTTTTATTGATATCAGTTCTTCTCTTGGTGAGGATCCAAATTTTCTCTTCATCTTTCTTCCTGTTCTGGATCTTACATCATTTCCACATATTAGTTCATTTAATATTGATATTTCCCCTCTCATAAATTCAATCTCTTTTTCAATTTTACTTCTCCAGGTTTGATTTCTTCCCAGGTTTTGTTTTCTTTGTTTTTTCGGGGGCATACAGCTGGTTTCAATTGCCCTGCAGAAGCGTAAATAATTTCATTTAACTCAGTAAAATCAGGTTTTAATTCTCGTATTATTTCATTTGTTACATAGTTGCCAATTTGGATTTGTTTTTTTTTTATGTTGGTTTGATTTGAGAGTTTATGAAGCGGTTCTCTATCATTCATACTTGTATGTCTTACAACTTCAAGCGTATTCAGGATTTTCTGCCTCATTTCTGCCATAGACTCTCTGTGTTCTTCAGCAAATTCGAGATCTTCAGTTACTGTTGTTTTTCGTTTTCCTGGCTATCTTTAACAGGTACAATAGAATTTCTTGTATCTTCAGGCCTTTGCGTACTTTGGTCAGATGGCAGTCTTTCAATTAAGCCTCGTGCGGGCTATACTATACTGTTCATCTGATTCTTCATTTCCTTTGTGTCTTATATTTATGTCATTTTCCGTTGCGTGCTTGATCGCGCTTATTTCACTGTCTGTGAGTCTGTTATTTCTAAAGATATCCCTCCTCACATTTGCTAATTTGTTCTCGTCCAAATAGGGCCTACTGTCTTGATTCCGTGTTCTCCAATACTGTAAGAGTTTGCGGTGTGTCTCTCTTGAATGGCCTACCTAATGCATAGTAATAAGCGTATATTACTTTTTACTCTTCTCGGGTCCATTTGTTCCGCTTACATTTTTCTTTCTGTGGTGGTTGTGGTGGTGAACTTGGAGGGCTCGAGTTGGGGGATTTCCCGTTCAAGTGACCATCCATGTCCGTATTCGGAGAAGAGTTTGTGCCAGTTGATGACTTTTCGATCCCAGGCTGGCTCTTCCCTGGGAGACGCGCTTCCAGATTAACCATAGCACAAGCGATTTGGTATACTGATTTAGTTTTCCTTTTAGTTTCCAAAAACATTTTGGTGCTACGATAATGTAATCATTTTTTAGCTTTGATTGGTGGCGCGGGCGGTATAGTAGTTTGGTAGAACTTGAAGAGGTGAGTGAGTCGAAAACTTGATTGATAGGTTGCAAGGTATACATTTATATCTTATGAACTAATTTACATTCAAATACTATAGCATCTGCTGCAGATGATGGTGATGACGATGATGATCTTGGTGATGATGACGATAATGATGATGTCGATGATGATGATGATAATGGTGCTGGCGGTCGTGGTTGTCGTGGTTGTCGTGATCGTGTTGTTGTTGGTGGTGGCGTTAATCATGATCACGATGACGTGATGATGATAATGATGATGATGATGGTGGCGGCAGTGGCGGTGGTGGAGACGATGACGATGATGATGATAATGGTGATGGCGGTCGTGGTTGTCGTGGTTGTCGTGGTCGTGTTGTTGTTGTTGGTGGCGTTCATCATGATCACGATGACGTGATGATGATGATGATGATGATGATGATGGCGGCAGTGGCGGTGGTGGAGACGATGACGATGATGATGATAATGGTGATGGCGGTCGTGGTTGTCGTGGTCGTCGTGGTCGTGTTGTTGGTGGTGGTGGCGTTCATCATGATCACGATGACGTGATGATGACGATGATGATGATGGCAGCCGTGGCGGTGGTGGAGACGATGACGATGATGATGACTTTGATGATAAAATAATTATGATCATGATGATGGTGATGATGATGATGATAATGATGATGATGTGATTGTAGTTGTTGCTGTTACTGTCACTGACGTATAGCTGCAAACAGTTTCGCCCAAGCACAGGCTGTTCCGTTCCCGCAGAATCATTTTTGTGTATCAATTCTATTGATTTGCCAGTTACTCTCATCTTTATATATAAAAGTGAAGTTGTGTGCTGTCTGTCTCCTACGATTTAGATTCCTAACTACTCCCACATTTTGCGGTGCAGTTCAACCAAAACCGGGTATCTTATAGTCGTGTTTCATATCGATCCCTTCTGGGTATTAGCGCGCGTCTACGATGAGTCTACGATTTAAAAATAATTTACCATCAATTTTCCCCATTTTTAATGTATTTTTGGCATATATAAGGGAAGTAACTCTCTAAAAATTTATTATTAAATCTCAGAACGTAAAAAGCTACAGTAACCCCGCCCCCTTTGTAGTTAGCCATATTGAGATGGCTATTATACTTTACATCTCTAAAAATGCTTATATAGTTATTTCCCTTACAAACCCGAGCAACGCCGGGCGATACTGCTAGTCCTGTATAAAGTTCTTTAAGTTAAGACATATATTCAGTTAGCAACGGCGTTGCCACCCATCAGCGCGTTTTTTTTATTCCCTTCTATATAAACCAAGAGAAATTCAAAAGGAACATTAGCCAAACTCGCTCAAGCATTAACAATACGTGGCACTCCCAAAATCTTAAGCATCTTTAAGTGTTTTATTACATAAATTCAATGAACAAACACCACGGTCATTAACAATAGGAAGAAATAAAAAATAATTAAACACACCCTCACATGCAATATTTACACAAACAATCATGATTATTAAACACGTTCAATATGACCACCCAGTTGGATTAAAAAATATTGCGTCTCAATAAATTATAACTACCTCGATAGACGCTCAATATACGCTCATACACGCACACATATACACAATTACCCATCACGCACATACATACACATATACACACTTACAAATTGGTGCACACGCACACAAACATATACACAGATATGTACGCCTTTATACAACACGCGGTGGAGGCGCAATGGTTAGGGCAGTGGTTAGGGCAGCGGACTCGCGGTCATAGGATCGCGGTTTC
Source organism: Octopus sinensis (assembly GCF_006345805.1). Classification (NCBI taxonomy): domain Eukaryota; kingdom Metazoa; phylum Mollusca; class Cephalopoda; order Octopoda; family Octopodidae; genus Octopus; species Octopus sinensis. The sequence goes on along the minus strand of NC_043018.1, from coordinate 1,614,191 downwards.
GATTCCCAGACCGGGCGTTGTGAGTGTTTATTGAGGGAAAACGCCTAAAAGCTCCACGAGGCTCCGGCAGGGGATGGTGGTGATCCCTGCTGTACTCTTTCACCACAACTTTCTCTCACTCTTACTTCCTGTTTCTGTTGTACCTGTATTTTAAGGGGCCGGCCTTGTCACTCTCTGTGTCACGCTGAATATCCCCGAGAACTACGTTAAGGGTACACGTGCCTGTGGAGTGCTCAGCCACTTGCACGTTAATTTCACGAGCAGGCTGTTCCGTTGATTCGGATCAACCGGAACCCTCGTCGTCGCAACCGACGGAGTGCTTCCATCATATACAACACGCACATGCAGATAAAAATACATGAATACACAAGAGAATTTTGAAAGAGGGGCTTTGCATCTCTACCGGATAGATAGGAGAGCACTGTAGAAAATGAAAGAGAGTAATTTTTTATGCGGCCCTTTTCAAGCCTAGCCAGGCTCACGGGCCCGGTTTCCCGGTTTCTGTGGCGTATGTGACCCCTCAGCTGGACGCGACGCTAGTTCATCGCAGCGTTACCCAAGAAATAGGAAGAAAGAGTGAAAGAAAGGTGGGGCGAAAGAGTATAACAAGGGTCGCTACCCCCCACCGCCCTGCCGGGGCCTCGTGGAGCTTTAGGTGTTTTCGCCCGGTGTGGGAATCGAAACCGCGATCCTCCGACCGCGAGTTCGCTGCCCTAACCACTGCGCAGTTGCGCCTCCACAAAGAGAGTATATTTTAGATCAAAAACTAACTTCGTTTATCTTAATTCTGAAAAATGAAAGAACATTTAAAAAAACAAAACTCATTAGTTATGGGATGGTCCAATATACGTGTCACTGTGAGTGTCTGTTTGTGTGCGTATGTGTGCCTGTGTGTGTGTGTGTGTGCACATATATATATATGTGTGTGTGTGTGTGTAGGTGTGTGTATGTATGTTGTTCTATACACTATTTGACAACCGATGTCGCTTTGCTTACGTACCCTATATTAGGGGATTGGCAGAACCGTTAGCACGCCGGGCGAAATGCGTAGCCGTATTTCGTCTGCCGCTACGTTCTGAGTTCAAATTCCGCCGAGGTCGACATTGCCTTTCATCCTTTCGGGGTCGATAAATTAAGTACCAGTTACGCACTGGGGTTGATATAATCGACTTAATCCGTTTGTCTGTCCTTGTTTGTCCCCTCTATGTTTAGCCCCTTGTGGGTAATAAAGAAACATATATTAGGGGATTGGCGAGGTTTATCGAAACAATACGTATCAGACAAGCACAAGAGTCGATTCGTTAAATGCCGCAGCATGACTGCCATCCAATGATTGAAGCAAGCAAAATAATTAAAGATAAATGGCACAACATAAACATAGAAGCACAGACACCCACCCTACACGCACATATAACATTCTTCTATGAATGTCTGTGTGTATAAAATATTAATAAATTCTATTTAAGTAAAAGAGTTTTTAAAGGAAATGAAATTAAAGATGACACTACACCTGCAGTCTGCAATGACAGACTTTGGAGATCGTGATAAAATGAAATTTAATCTATTAGCTGCCATTGGAATTCCGCCTGAGAGTTCTTTGACGTTTGGTAAGTAGTAGTTATATGCCAACATCTATCACGTCATTCCGTTATCCTCGTTGTACCAATTTATAGCAAAACTTTCTACTTACTTACACATTCTTACTTTCCAAAGCATCATGTCTCTGAATTTTTTAAATTTATTTATTGCACTGTTATCTAAGATCTGGGTTCTTCATGTGGCTAACTTTTGATGATAAACGTATGTGTGTTATACTTACTGGCAATTTCTCGTATATCGAGCTTAAAACATATCTTAAGTTGTGCACTTTATTGCCTATTTTAGACGTAATAAACGGTTAAATAGCCAAGTTCCTTTCCACTTCGTGGTATCTTGGTTTTCTTTTTCTTCATCTGGCTAACTTTTGATGGTATTCGAATGTGTGCGGCTATTGTCATTTATCGAATTTAAAATACTTTTCAAGTTTAACAATTTATTGCTAGTCTTATACGTAATAAACGGTTGAATAGTCAAGTTCCTTCTCACTGGGTAGCATCTCACTTCTGATCTTATTTCATCACCCAATTATTTCTCCGAGAAAGTGGGGGTTCAGACATCAGACTCACCTACCATCGGTCCTGTCACGAGCAACCGTCTCCAAATGTTCATGCAGGATGCCCAAACCACAGGGCTAATGAAGCTCATGCAACCATCATGCTCGTGGCCAAACCCATGGGTCCTTCTGTCGGTTGGTTTTACTCGTAAAAGCTGTCCAATATTTTTTTTTTCTGGGGCAATATTAACACTTGTCAGCAGTACAGCGGATCTTTCAATTCGGAAGAGCATATATATATATATATATATATATATATATATATATATAGTATAATATTATATAGTTAATCCAACAAGAAAGCACAAAAAAACACAACAACGCGAGGACGTGGAACAAATATAGTATTATTGGACGCTCAGGAAAGAAGGAAAGAAGGAGGACTTAACGTTTCGAGCGGAGCTCTTCGTCGGAAACATAGGAAATGGAAAGATCCAGAGAAGGGAAGACAGAAGAAAGAAATCGCCAACGGTACACACGTGGTCACATTTATATATATATATATATATATATATATATGTATGAATATATGTAGTGAACAACTATAGAGAAGTTTGCAAGACGCAACGAAAATTTTAGAAAAATAAATATGTACATGAGTATAAATTTTACCAGTCTGTGTGTTAAATTATAAGGCACTAAAAGAATGACTCTCCCCAGACACAATAGAATATGCTTCAACACACGAACTCACATAAAGAATCTTGCAAACCAAATCACAAAACGAAATGTATATATATATATATATATATATATATAATAACAATTTAATAAATAAAACATATGTATACATACATACATACATACATATATGTACATACCTACATCTACATCTATATGTATATATACGTGCATATATGAGTACAGGGCACCACAAATAAACGTAGAACACAACGAGAAACGAAAACATAAAATCAAACAAGGAAACGGACTTTTTTTAACAACGAAAAAGCAGAGTACAAGACAAACAATACAAGGAATATTCCCCTTCATCAGCTGCCCCTGTTTCGACTCAATGCGTGTTTCGAAGGCAAGGGCAGAACACGATCCGGCCGAAGCAATCCTTCCTGCAAAATGAATTAAATAAAATTCTTTTGCAGAGGGTAAAAAGTGACAAGAATAGGACGTAAAAGCAATACAAATGAAGAAAAAAAAACAGTACACATAAAGAATAAAAACAGGACAAGGAACGAACGGTTTCCTTCTCTAAAATTCATTCGAGAGGCCCTTATGGGCTTGGGGCTACAATAGAAGGCACTAAAGCTTCAACGCATCATGTGATTCCGAAGCAACCTTCTTACTACATACATATATATATGTGTTTGGAAACGTATTCAAATACATATATGCTTAGAAACATTGGTGGATATAAGTATGTATCTAGGAACGTAATTAAGCAGGTACATGGCTCGCAGATTCATTCTTCATAACTTAAAATATATTTAATTTCAAAACTAACTCTTGGCACTTCTGAGCAGATGGATCTCTATAACGACTCCCCAATTATGGATTCGGAGCTCCGTTCTGTTTCTTTAAAGTATGTGTGTGTATGTGCGCGCCTGTGGAATTAGTCATGCGCACGTATATATGAATTTATGCATGGGCCTCTATGCATGTGCGTGTGTGTGTGGTTTACGCGTGTGTGCGTGCGTGTGGGGTGTTGTTGCTGTGTGTGTGTATGCGAACGCGCGTGCGTGTCTGCGTGTGTGTGTGTGTGTGTGCGTGTAAGCGTATGAGTGTGTGTGTTATCAGTGTTTCAGTCTATCTGTCCGGCTATCTCTCTGTATACACACAGATTCAAACACATCCACATAGGTTCACACGTATGCTCATACACAGAAACACAGAAACACACACACCCACACAAACACTCACACACGCACACTCACGCACTCACGCACACAGGCACACACACTCACACACACACACACACATACACAAACACACACCAACAAATCAAATATATTCCAAAATTCTCAGAATCTCTTTAAACGTAGCATACATTTTCGATAGATTTTTCTTCTATTTTTCGTTCATTTTACCCTAATATATTTTAATTTGTTTTTCATTAATAAAATCACTTTTCTTCAGAAATCCCATTTGGAAATAATTTCAGTTTAAACTAATATTCTATAAGGTTACGGCTTTTATTAAAACAGCGTTGTAAACGCAGAATAAATTGTATGAAATTTTCATCGTAACGTTATTAACCCGCGGGTAATTTTTACTGAACACAGTTCCTCCAAAGAGAGGGAATGAAGTGCATAAAACAATGAAAAATATACATAAATAGTTTCAAAACATAAAACATGATTTTCATTAGTGGATATTGGAAGATTAGGGAAGACGTTAGAATATGTACATGTTAGATTGGAAATGTAAATAAGGAGAGAAAGAATAGTGTATACCTTCAGATGGTATATACGTATATGTACACACACAATTACACACACACACGCACACACACACAAACACACACACCTACACACACACACACACACACACATATATATATATATATATAGATAGATAGATAGATAGATAAAACTTACTTCGAAGATGCGTGGCGTTCAATCATATAACATAAATAACACACACACACACACACACACACCATATATATATATAGGCTATATGCATACATATATGTAAATACCTACATCTATACGTATATATAATATATATATATATATTATACATATATAATAAAAAATATAACATTTAGGAGTGACCTTGACAGGCCATTCGTCCACCAGAGAGAGCATCCATAACGCTCACACCGCCAAGTAGTAGTAATTCAGAAATTAGGAGAAAATTTAAAACATTTACCCTAATTCATCTTTTAGACGCATCGTTTCTGTGTTATTGATGATTAAATTAGCTTATTAATAAATTAAATTAAGCTAATCTACCATAGGTCACACTTCATCAGTAAAAACTTGGGAGAGACAAATATACACGAGGCGTCTGTATCGATCCTCCGAATATCTGTCTAAAATTTTCAAGACCGACGCATTCGCGCCAAACCTATCAGCAGATAAATAAAACTGCCCATTCAATCTCAGAATTATTCAGAAAATTATCAATTAGTCAATTTAGGGACCTCTTTCTGAATTACTACTACTTGGCGTGTGAGTTATGGCTGCTCTCTGGTGGACGATGGCCTGTTAAGGTCACTCCTAAAATGTTATATTTTTATATATTTAGTCTTTGACTATTTTCTCTTTTCCACTAGGCCGCTGGTAGCGATAAATTTCTTTGATTTTTTGCTACCCTAAATTGACTAATTGAAAAAAAAAACATATATATATATATATATGTGTGTGTGTGTGTATGTACATATATGCATACATATATGTACATACTGACATCTATACGTAAATATATATATATATAATATATATATATATATACTGTGTGTGTATGTATGCATGTATGTATATTTGCATATGTGACACAGCACGCCATGAAACGTATATAACAGAAAAGTACGAAGCACGACTACATGAAACATGAAGTATTCTTTCGAACAACGAAAGACACAAATGGAAAAGAAAACAATCATAAAGAATGACCCTTCATCAGTTGTTGGCTGTTTCTCTAGTCTCGTATTTCTAGCATTTAACAGCAATACACTCTGTGTTGATAAAGGGCAATAACTAAAAAATCAGTCCAAAGATGTCGGTTTGTGCTGGATGAGGGTGCTGAACTCCATATTCGAAAATATAAGGACACCGATATTGTGTCGTATAGCTAGCTGGAATCGATGTTTCCTGGGGCTAAACAACAGTAACTATCGTTCTTTCCAGGACAGCCACATTATACTCTCTTTTAATCTTTACTTGTTTCAGTCATTTGACTGCGGTCATGCTGGAGCACCGCCTTTTAGTCGAGCAAATCGATCCCAGGACTTATTATTTGTAAGCCTAGTACTTATTCTATCGGTTCTCTTTTGCCGAACCGCTAAGTTACGGGGACGTAAGCTCACCAGCATCGGTTGTGAAGCGATGTAGGGGAGACAAACACAGACACACAAGCATATACACACGCATATATATATATATATGTATGCGACATGCTTCTTTCAGTTTCTCTGTATCAAATCCACTCACAAGGCTTTGGTCGGCCCGAGGCTATAGCAGAAGACACTTGCCCACGGTGCCGCGCAGTAGAACTGAACCCGGAAATAGCTTTTACTTTAAAGAACTCTTACTGAATATCTCTCTGTGAGAGATTTAATTGCTTATAACCACCTTCAACGCTGCAACTGTTGTAATTATATTAATTATAATATCACTAGTACAGCAAAACCAACAACAACAACAACAACAACAAATACTACTACTACTACTACTACTACTACTATATATATATATATATATGTACATGCTTGTGTGTCTGTGTTTGTCCCTACACCATCGATTGACAATCGATGCTGGTGTATTTATATTTACATCCACGTAACTTAGCGGTACGGCAAAATAATAAT
>NC_043018.1:1585050-1605050 GCF_006345805.1 Octopus sinensis | reverse complement strand
ATTGTGTTGATCCCAAAACGATGAAAGGCAAAGGCGACTTCGGCAGGTCATAAAGATCATAAAGCGTTTGGCTTGGCATGCTAAATTTTTTCTTTCTTTATTGCCAACAAGGAGCTAAACATAGAGGGGACAAACAAGGACAGACAAACGGATTAAGTCGATTATATCGACCCCAGTGGGTAACTGGCACTTATTTCATCGACCCCGAAAGGATGAAAGGCAAAGTCGACCTCGGCAGAATTTGAACTCAGAACGTAACGGCAGACGAAATACCGCCAAGAATCTCGCCCGGCGTGCAAACATTTCTGCCAGCTAGACGCCTTAATAAAAATAATGATAACGACGGACTTTAACGTCGACTTCCACTTTGAGAGCTTAACATTATTTTTTGAAAAATGCTTTGTAGTCTAAGTGTTATATATATATATATATGTATATATATATATATATATATATATATATATATTATATATATATATATATATATATATATACTCTTTACTCTTTTACTTGTTTCAGTCAGCTGACTGCGGCCATGCTGGAGCACAGTACTTATTCTATCGGTCTCTTTTGCCGAACCGCTAAGTAACGGGGACATAAACACACCAGCATCGGTTGTCAAGCAATGCTAGGGGGACAAACACAGACACACAAACACACACACGCATATATATATATATATATATATATACATATATGCGACGGGCTTCTTTCAGTTTCCGTCAACCAAATACATTCACAAGGCTTTAGTCGGCCCGAGGCTATAGTAGAAGACACTTGCCCAAAGTGCCAGGCAGTGGGACTGAACCCGGAACCATGTGGTTGGTAAACAAGCTACTTACCACACAGCCATATAAATATATATAAACATGCATCATCATTTTGTGAATATACTGATGGAATTCATTCGAACCTCGAAACTGGAAATCCATGTTTGTTTATCGAGGTGAGATCAATGGAAAAGCAAAATAATACGTTTTAATAGCGATAGGAAATTCATTATATTTGTTTCCAACGACTTAAAAGAAAAGATAAAAATATTTTTATGTTTCTGTTTTTGATTTATCTGCTTTCTTACTTTTCCCCTTCATTTCTAATAATTCAAGTTTAATGAATGGAAAAGTATAATTTTTATTCTTTACATATTTATATATCTATATCTATCTATCTATCTATCTATCTATCTATCTATCTATCTATCTATCTATCTATCTATCTATCTATCTATCTATCTATCTATCTATCTATCTATCTATCTATCTATCTGTCTATCTATCTATCTGTCTATCTGTCTATCTGTCTATCTGTCTATCTGTCTGTCTGTCTGTCTGTCTGTCTGTCTATCTATCTATCTATCTATATATATACATATATGAACTACGTATGTAAGAATATACTTATTTAGGTATATATGTTACTATATATGTGCGTTTATACATATATATGTGTTTGTGTGTGCGTTTAATATATATGCATATATATATATATATATATATGTAGGCATGCTTATATATATTTACAAATATGGATATAAATATGTATATATATATATATATATATATATATATATATATACATATGTATAGATACATACATATGTATGTATGTTTGTATGTATGTATGTATGTATGCATATGAAAGGCATATACACATTACCCGAAACCGAAACTGCCATTCAAACACATACATACGCAAGTATATTGACAAAGTTATACCAAAATAATGAGTAAAACTTTCACTGTCTCATGTATTGATACTGAAATATATAATATAATAGATGGCTGTTGGCTGTGATTTCGTTTTCTTTTAACCCATTAAGACTATAATTATGCAATGATGCAGCAAAAGATTTTTGAAGTATCCATAATATAATATATGCTATGTAAAATATTTTAGCCTCGGCAACCGTTATTTCGTCGATTGAAAGACTGAAATAAAGAAATATCTTTTTCACTTTTACAAATCAACAAGTCCGCATGTACGTAAGCGTGCATTAATGTATATAGAAACGAATCGGTACGTGATTATATGTCAAACTTTTATATATATGCCTGCATTTGTCTGAAGTAAATAGTTGTATATTTACAGTGGCGCAGGAGTGGCTGTGTGGTAAGTAGCTTGCTAACCAACCACATGGTTCCGGGTTCAGTCCCACTGCGTGGCGCCTTGGGCAAGTGTCTTCTACTATAGCCTCAGGCCGACCAAAGCCTTGTGAGTGGATTTGGTAGACGGAAACTGAAAGAAGCCCGTCGTATATATATATATATATATATATATATATATATATATATGCATGTGTGTGTTTGTGTGTCTGTGTTTCTCCCCTAACATTGTTTGACAACCGACGCTGGTGTGTTTATGTCCCCGTTACTTAGTGGTTCGGCATAAGAGACCGATACAATAAGTACTGGGCTTACAAAAGAATAAGTCCCGGGGTCGAGTTGCTCGATTAAAGGTGGTGCTCCAGCATGGCCACAGTCAAATGACTGAAACAAGTAAAAGAGTAAAGAGTATATACCCATGCGTCTATGAATACACGCACACAGGCCCACGTATACAGAAACAGACGCGCACACAACGGCAGATAAATATTCAGTTATACAAAACGTTGACAGTAACTTCGAAGTTTCAGCTTGCTCGTTTTGATGAGAGAGTGTAATTAATCAAGTAAGCAGGAACTACAACTTTTGTCAATATTTTCCTCTCCAAAAAAAAAAAAATTATGGAGTATTTCGAATGAACAAAGTAATGTAACCCGATGGTAGAAATAATTCCGCGAATTAGGTCCTCCAAAGTCAGTCGGAAGGCCAGGGGTCCGTGTGAGTGTGCGGTAGGTGAATAGTAAATCCCAAAAAAACCAACAAAACCAATAATAAACAGAAAAAAACAGAAATGCGAGGAGGTGGTACATGTAAAGTATTAGCAGACACGAAGTAAAGAAAGGTGGTTTAACGTTTCGAGCAAATCTCTTCTTCAGAAACAGGTTACTGTCCAATAGAAAAGGGAGACGCAGTAAAAAATCACCAGCGATCCAGACGTGGTTATATACAAACGGCTTCTTTCTGTTTGTCTATTAATTCCACTAACAAGGCATTGGTCGGCCCCAGGCTATAGTAGAAGACATGTGCCCAAAATACCACGGAGTGGAACTGAACCAGGTATCACGTGGTTGGGAAGCAAGCATCTTCCACCCATGCTCCTACTTATATTCAAAATTTTGTTTCCATATTCACAGAGTCGAAACATTTATTAACAATCTTGGTTTTTTTTTCTCTCTCTCTTTGTCTCAGACTCGGCAATACAGTGTTGGGAAAGAGTCGCAGCTTTGTACTCTATAACATAGACCTGAATGTTATAGTTTGCTTAGGAGAATGTTCATTTTCATTGCAACCAAAATATCTCTCAATTGCCACCATCTTAATATACTGCTTTCAAATTTTGACACAAGTCCAGTATATTCGGGCATACATTTCAGTCGATTACATCGAAACCAATGTTTAGCTGGTACTTATTTTATCGACCCCGAAACGATGAAAAGCAAAATCGAATTTGAACTCAGATCATAACGACAGACGAAATACCGTACTTTTCCCCGACATGCTAACGGTTCTGCCAACTCGCCGCTTTCACCATCTTAATATATTAGCAATAATGTAAAGAAGATAAACTAATAGTCTACATCGGGATACAACATTCACTGGATTAAATTAAAGGCAATGAGCATATTGGAATCATACGCTTAAGCAATTAGAAATAAACTGGGATTAATGGGAAGCACTCCGTCGGTTACGACGACGAGGGTTCCGGTTGATCCGAATCAACGGAACAGCCTGCTCGTGAAATTAACGTGTAAATGGCTGAGCACTCCACAGACACGTGTACCCTTAACGTAGTTCTCGCGGATATTCAGCGTGACACAGAGAGTAACAAGGCCGGCCCTTTGAAATACAGGTACAACAGAAACAGGAAGTAAGAGTGAGAGAAAGTTGTGGTGAAAGAGTACAGCAGGGATCACCACCATCCCCTGCCAAAGCCTCGTGGAGCTTTAGGTGCTTTCGCTCAATAAACACTCACAACGCCCGATCTGGGAATCGAAACCGCGATCCTATGACCGCGAGTCCGCTGCCCTAACCACTGGGCCATTGCGCCTCCACTGGGATTAAACAACAACGATATCAATAACAAGAGGCTCATCATCAGAATAATAAAAGTAGTTAAAAAAATATACGCAATAGAAAATATTTTTCACTCTCTCTTTTACTCTTTTACTTGTTTCAGGCATTTGACTGCGGCCATGCTGGAGCACCGCCTTTAATCGAGCAACGCGACCCCGGGAGTTATTCTTTTGTAAGCACAGTACTTATTTATTCTATCGGTCTCCCGCTAGGTAACGTGGATGTAAACACACCAGCATCGGTTGTGAAGCAATGCTAGGGGGACAAACACAGACACACAAACGCACACACGCATATATATACACATATATACGACGGGCTTCTTTCAGTTTCCGTCTACCAAATCCACTCACAAGGCTTTGGTCGGCCCGAGGCTATAGCAGAAGACACTTGCCCAAGATGCCACGCAGTGGGACTGAACCCGGAACCATGTGGTTTGTTAGCATGCTACTTACCACACAGCCACTCCTGCATAGTTTAAACCTTTAGCATTTAAACCGGCCATATCCGGTTGAAATGTTCTATTTGTTTTATGTTCAAATTGGCCAGATCCAGCCTCTCATACAGACCCTATAATGTCATTCTTACAAATAAACAATTGCATCATCGAAATCTTGAAGCTACATGAAAATACATGTTTAATTCAAAACAATATAAGTTAATAAGCATTACAATTGACAGCATAATCTGAATGCTAAAGGGTTAAAAAAAATATACGCAATAGAAAATATTTTCCACTGTTAATTACATTTCTGACTCTGTTCCTCTTCTCGGTGTTTGCTAGCACACTACATTTGCCAGTATTCATATAGACCTGCACTTCTTACTAATCAATCCCTCTTCTCATCTCCTTAATTAAACATACGCACACCTCTGACAATTTTGTAATAATAACATGCAGGAAATTTTCAGTTTGGTAAACATGAAATCTTGAATAATTTATGTAATTTAGATCTGATAATTAGCCGGGTGAACAGAATAATTTCAACAATATTTCAGTTATGTATTGATAGCAACAAGAGTAATAGTCTATATAGTAATAGTAATAGTCTATATGTATAATGTTGCTGTTATTGTTGCGCGCTTGGTAGTATGTAGAGCAGTGATTAACAACAGCCTAACGGAGACCGTTATTTGAGCTGGCAGACACGTTAGCGCGCCGGGCGAAATGCTTAGCGGTATTTTGTCTGTCGTTACGTTCTGAGTTCACATGACGCCGAGGTCAACTTTGCCGTTCATCCTTTCGGGATCGATAAATAAAGTACCAGTTTCGCACTGGGGTCGATATAATCGACTTAATCCGTTTGTCTATCCTCTCTGTGTTTAGCCCCTTCTGGGTAGTAAAGAAATAGGTATTTCGTCTGTCGTTACGTTCTGAGTTCAAATTCCGCCGAGGTCAACTTTGCCTTTCATCCTTTCGGGGTCGATTAATAAAGTACCAGTTTCGCACTAGGGCAGTATCGGCTCTTTGGGCCTAGACCATTTTACATCACATTGGCTCGATCGTTCCGGAAAAAAGAAGCTCTGATCTTGAGCAGCCAAGATAAAGCCTTTACTATGTGCCTTTAGCTCTGAGCTCCGTACCTACTGATGGGTGCGCATCTGATCTACCTCAGCTCTTTTACGACAGGCCACGTATTTGCCATGCAGAGGTTCGTTCCCACCTATCAGCCAACTGTTGAAGTGCATTTTGCTTTGCTTTTGATTTCACCTTCTTTGGAACTACAGTTGCTGCGATTTCATCATGTTGGTTCAACTTGGGTATTATGCATAAACTCACTTGAAAATATTTTGCTTTCTTTCATATCAGAACGAAGCTTCTTACGTCATTCATTGTTTTCGACAAGCTTTATGTTCCAGTCGTTTGATGTTTCAAGATATTTTGAAAGTCGGATTATATTAGGTTGTCCCAAAAGTTCGTAAACACTTGCGAAAATTGAATTTTTACTCGCCAAGTACTAACAAAAACAACCAAAATTATTCCTCAAAATAAAGACCATTATTTTCCAAGACTTTCTACGAACTTTTGGGACAACCTTATAGTAGTTTTGTAGGAGAGTTCAGATTGGATCAAGCCACAATGAGATCTTGGTAGGTTAAAAACGATCTGCGTCTACCTTTGGCCGGTATATCTTATTGCAAGTCAGCAGCTTACAGATTTTCGTGTTTGTCTTCATTATTTCGCTCATATTCCAGTTCAACACATTGAAACTATAAATAACAAGAGGAACTGCTAAGGGATTCAAAGCTAACACCTTGTTGCGTGCATTTAACTCGAATTTTAGCACTGCTGGAACTCTCCTGTAACACTCCTGCCTGATCCTCCTTTTCATACTTGCAGGTGGAATACCCGATCCCTCATTTACTCAGAGGTATTTCTGAGTTTGTTCCTCCTCAATTTTTTTCATGACAGTGTCAACATACAACACCACTGAATGAGAGAGCTTCAGTTACCCCCTCATTCTTCTTCTTCTCCTTCTTCTTCTTCTTCTTCTTCTTCTTCTTCTTCTTCTTCTTCTTCTTCTTCTTCTTCTTCTTCTTCTTCTTCTTCTTCTTCTTCTTCTTCTTTCTTCTTCTTCTTCTATTTCTTATTATTATTATTATTATTATTAGTATTAGTATTATTATTATTATTATTATTCTTCTTCTATTTCTTCTTCTTCTTCTTCTTCTTATTATTATTATTGGATGAGAGAGCAGTGCATATCATCAAATTGACACCGGGGTAAAATATACGAAGTCCAGTATACCCATCATGACTACCCGTCTGATAAGGGTACACTGAGCGCATGCATCACAACCATATGTGCGCGACATGGTGATCTCATATCAAGGTAAACAACGCATCATGTTGCAGGTGGGGCCCAGTTAAAATTTTCTTCTGTTCGAGTAGACCATCCTACACAAAAAAAATTTTGAATAAGGATTGTTTAAGGTTCTTGATGTTAGTTGTGTTTCTGTGTGAAGCAAATTAGCCATGGCCCAGTAAACCTGCAATCATAAGCTTTCCATATGCCAACATTCTGTTGTATTTCAAACGAGAAATTATCTCACATCTGGATTCAAATTCAATTGAGGTTAATTATTTAAGGGTCGATGAAATCAATGCAAGCTGATCATTGTGATCTATGTGATCGACTAAACGCGTCACTTCCCAAATATTCAGACCTTCTTTCTCAATTTGAAAGGATTTTGAAAAGACAACGGGAATCTGTGTTGACACACTTCGATTTCCTAAGATTAGAGAGTCAGCATTTGAGTAAGATTTTACTTCTATTTCTAGCATATTAAATCTAATCGTTTTCTTGCAGGCACTTCTTGTTGTAGAATTGTGCAGTCATTAGGCCACCTTTTCCTTGATATCTTTCCAGAAGAATATCAAAATTAATCGAAGGATATAAAATATAATAAATTATGCCCACTATCTTTACTGCGACAAAAGAAACATTTCACAAAGATAAAATCAAAAGCTAAAAAATGCCACCATCTTTCCTTTTGCTTTGTAATTTTCAAAAACAAATATTCACGTAATAAAAAGCAGAGGAAATAAATCTACGAGACTTTAGAATCCACTAAAACACAGTAATAAAAATATAAAGAAAATAATTTCCCCTCTCGATAGAGTCTAATTTTATATAATAAATAAATAATATCCGTCAAGAACGAAAGAACATACGTACAAACCTACATACATATTATATATGTGCATATATCTATCTATATATACATACACATATACCCCCATAATATATATATATATATATTATAATATATATATATATATATATATATATATGTTGTGTGTGTATATGTGTATATATGTTACTTTATTTGGAAGGAGACAAGGGAAATCTACACATTGCAATTAATGTTTCGACCTAAAATAAAATGAAAGAATGTTTTTTGCTCTTCGTGTCGTCTTTTCTATATAATATATCTATATATATATACATATATATTAATATATATATATATATATATATTATATATATATATATAATTATATATATATACGTATATATATTTATATGTATATATATATATATTATATATATATATATATATATGTATATGTATAATATATATATATATGTATATATATTTATATGTATGTATATATATGCTTATATATATATATATATATATATTATATATATATATATATATATATATATATGTGTGTGTGTGTGTGTGTCTGTGTGTGTACGTTTGCATTGTTTCTTTCAATTTCGTCTTCCAGGTCTAGACTCAGCAGCTCATTTTCTCTTCATTAATCATATACGCCCTGAAAGGCAGGAAACTGTACACACATACTTAAATATATCCCTACAGATGTGCGTATGTATACATGTATGTATGTATGTATGTATGTATACGTGCATCCTTGATTATGCATGTGGTGTTTGTTAGTGTGTGCCAGTACACTCGTATACCTACATACATATACATATTTACAATGGCACGGAGAGAGAGAGAGGGTGAGCGAGAGAAAAAGAAAGTGTGAGAATTAGACAGATAGACAGACAGACAAGGTGACAAGAAGAAAGAGATAGGAAGAGAGTCGGGGAGAAATGAAACTCCAATACAATACTTTCCGCAATCGACTCGTACACGTGTATTATATCCGCTATGCATGTGTCTTTTCTTGTTGCAACCAATTTATATCAACAAACCGTCACTATTTGTTTAACAAATGGCATATCATCTGGAACACCCTTCACTGTAGAAATACCATGGAGAGATATATCATTTGTGCAGAATATAACTACTACAGTATCTGAAATAACTTCCTAAATATTCATAAATAACCACCCACTTTCTAGATTAGTTAATTTACCGTAGTGCGAAAAGGACATTTTTTATTCCTGTTGGCAGTAATATTTCCTAATGGTAATATTTACGCTACGAGCTGTTTTATATGCTTGGTTAAACTACCTTTTGTCTTTCCGTATCTCTGTCACACTGTGTTAGCACTTATATACACACATATACACACGTGTGTGTGTATGTGTGTGTGTGATATGGATGTCTGAACGTTTCTTAAAGAAATATGTTGTTTATCAATCTAAGAATTGCAGAGGAATCAGGCTCTTTCGTCTAGTCTAAAGCTGTCTACAGATCTTTGTACTTTCAATGAGACTATTCCTTCATATTGTATCCAATCTATGAAGGAACCTAAACAATGGTCACACTTCTTCCCTCTTAAATGATTCCAACAATGGCATCTAAAAACTCTAACCAAAATACATCAATCGCACGTATGATATTCATCATACAGGCAAGGGAAGGAGACCTATATGTCCTGTTAAATTAAAGTAGGTAGATCTAGACTATTGCAGGTACATAATGTTAGAATCAGACATCAGAAACTCCCGGAAAGCA
Source organism: Octopus sinensis (assembly GCF_006345805.1). NCBI lineage: Eukaryota > Metazoa > Mollusca > Cephalopoda > Octopoda > Octopodidae > Octopus > Octopus sinensis. Next base: position 1,595,493 of record NC_043018.1, on the reverse strand, counting down.
TTATGAGTTGTATTTATGAATTTCTCTAAATTTAGTAATACCCACCATCAGGGCAGGCCTATGGTCCCTAAGTTCCGGAGGTCCCTTCTGCTTGTTTTTTAGACAAGTCTACCATCCATCATTCGCTTGAAAAATCTGTCACGACTTCACCGTATTAGTCATTTTTATCAATCGTGCGGACAAGAACATATATATATGTAGAAGGCTGAAATGGAACACACGTAAATATTATATAATATATATAATCTATATATATATACTATTATATATATAATATTATATATGTTGCTTTTTTCTTGTTTATATAATCACCCCGTATTATCTTATGGTTAATACCATATAGATTTCTGGAGCATCTAAGTTAAGTACCGCATTCATGTGAATTCAAGAACTCACTTGAATCTTAATTGCTTTTACGGTATATATATATATATATATTTAAAAGAATTTACAATTTCAGAAGGAATGTTGACAAAAAACATTAGGAAGATTTCCCCTTATGTATATGATATTGGATATCGTAATCCATAGCTTCCATCCTATGCAACAGAGAGGCCCTACCACCAGTGGTGGTTGTATCTTTCTGAGTATGATTAAAATAAGTATATTGCACTCGAAATTTATAATGGTTTTGATGTACAAGGCTTCTTCACATATTTTGAGTACGATACAGTCAAAGTAGATCAGTTTTGCAAGGTAACAGAGATTGACTACACGATCGTCAGTGAGGACGAAAGTCACATGCCATTTTCGATATTGTGATGCCACACAAGAGATTGGTGAATTGAAGAACTCTGGGTCCCTTGTTACTGATCATACAGAAGGCTACTTGACATGGAAGCAACTAGACTGAAACTGAAGCGCCTGTGATACACGCTTCAAGTTATCAAGCATTCGGATATTCTACAGTCGAAAACGTTTACAGTCAAATGGATTCATCTTAGGACTCCACGCAATATATTTTCGTCATAAATCTGCAAGTGCATCTCTATAACTGCTCTGGCTTTTCTCAAGGCATAGATAGAGAATATTCTACTTTGTGTAGATAAAAACCCAGCACTATGACAAGGAGCTTAAAGATCACCATGAACTGTACATTCAGCATGCTCCTACACAGAGCACAACACATTTCATATCAATTAGTGTACATATTAGGGATTAGTGTACATATTTCACTCACATCTGTTATTGTTTCCCAATGCAGAGCTTGCTTGCTTATCCCTGCAGTTAACTGAACAACGGGCCGTATCGGAAGATACATTTTGGAGAATTTCAACACGAATTTATATGAGAAAAGGACGAGTATTGTCGATTCTATTAGTAGATATAGATAACAAATTATTCAGGTTCGACTAAAAATAATGGATGATGCCGGTCCCTGGCGCGGAGGGGTGGAGCACATTTTAATTGCAGTCACTTGAAAAAGAAGGAGATTCAGAATAAAAGATTAAGAACAAAAACAAAATATAAACCTATATAGTTATATAAGCTTCATCTCATTTTTATGAATATGCGAAGTCTATGAACGTGAATCTATATATCTCTTAACTACGTGTTGATAGTAGTGTCTTGTTATATACATACACATAAACATACATATATGCATACAAATAAGATGATAAGTTAGTCTCGATCGCAGAGTAATTTACCCAATGTTTTGGGTGTTCTGACGTCGTCTCTGCATTCGAAAATAAATTATCATCTTATTTCTATCTTAATATACACATTTAGGCGCTTATGAAAAAAAACTATCAATTTATATTTATATTCACGTGATTCTACATACTACTATATATATAAATATATGCATATAATATATATTATATATATATATATATATATTATATATATAATATTATATATATATAGATATATATATATAATATATATGTATATATGTAGATATTATATATATATTATATATATATTATATATATTTATATATGTATATATATTATATATACTCATATATTTGTATATATATACACACAGATATATATATATATATATATATGTATATATATAATCATATATTTGTATATATATATATATATATATACAGATATATAATGTATGTATATATATATATAATATTATATATATATATATATATATATGCATATCTATTATTTACATATAGACATATCTATCTACCAACCTCTCTATATATTCTATAACTATCTACCTTGCATACTAAATATATTTGTGCATATATATAAATACAGACGCATACACACACACACACACTGATGCATATATGTATATACACATACACACACACACACACACACACACATACACACACACACACACATAACATTTTTTTCTTCCTCGCGAGGAACACAAATAACTAAGTATAAATATTTCATTTATTAAAATAAATGAAACATCTCTCACATTTTCGGCGCTCCATTATGTGGAGAGCAAGGAGAAGAAGAATTACATAAAACAACAACAGCAATGACAACAACAAACGTCTACAAACATTTCCCATAATAACAGTCTTCTAAGGAATGGCGAGCAACATTTAATTATAGTTTAGTATTCAGTGTAATTTGTAATTCCATTCATATCACATATGTGCAATCGGACACAACACACACTCCACTAAATCTCCCCTAACACACATGTACATGCATCAATATATGTATATGTATATATATAGTATATATATATATATTATATATATAATATATATATTTATATACATATATTATTATATATATATATATATATATATATATATACATATATATTGATATATATATATATATATATATATATATATTATATATATATATATATATATATATATAGCATAATATATTTATATGTGATATGTGTGTATATGTGTAGATACATATATATGTATATGTACATATATATTTATATATATGTATGTATGTGTATATAAATAATCTATCTATATATTATATATATATATATGTATGTATCTTTTGTATATATATATATATATATGTGTGTGTGTGTGTGTGTGTATGAAGGCATATATGTGCATATATGTGTATGTGTAAACATACGTTGGAATGTCAATAATGAATTGAAAATTAATACAAATAAGAAATAAAAAGCAATATCGTTATTATTGTTTTAACACAATGGAGAATAGATTAGAATTGTGTTTGACGTTTCGTAATGAAACACTTCATCATAAGAGACGGATCAGAAAGTAAAAGAAAAGAAAAATAGTATGAGAAATTATGTAAAATATCGCAAAATTATTGCTACGGCTAATCTAGCGCCCCCATCCTTACTTTTTGACCATAAAGATACACGTAGATACTCTGATAGTTTTCAGTGCATGTCACGTGTTTCTCTCCTTACTCCACGCAACCTTTTGTGTTTTTATTTTAAGAAAATTGAGTTTGATTTCTGGCATATTTGACTATTATTTCCAGTAGATCAAGGTTGGATAGATGTTACCAGTGCTGTTGCGTAGATCCAGGAAAACCTCATCTTTCATCTTTCAACATTTACTTGCTCCAGTCATAAGACCGTAGTTATTGTGGAGCACAGCCTTGAAGAATTTATAGCCAAATGTATCGACCCCAGTACTTTTTTGCATGAAGATAGGTACTTATTCTATCGAATCCCTTGTCGAACCGCTAGGTTACGAGGACATAAACACACCAACACTAGTTGTCAAATGGTGGAGGCGGGGGCAAACACAGACACACGTACATATATATATATATATATATATATATATATATATATATAAATATAAGTATAACATACATACATACACACACAAACACACACACACACCACACACACACACACAATATATATATTATTATATCGACGGGCGTCTTTCAATTTCCGACACGCACAAGGTCTTCGTCGGCCCGTGGCTATTGTAGAAGTCAGTAGCCCGAGGTGCCACGCAGTGGGACTGGACGCGGATCCAAGTGATTGGGAAACATACTTCTTTCCACAACCACGCCTGCACCTATGTACGCAAATATTAAATGGAACCTGAGCCAGCCATGACCATTCCGTTTATTTAGTCTTATAAAAATGCGATGTTATCCAGTCCATTTTGGTGAATATTATGTGACTGCTATTTCTTATTTATTTATTGCCCACAAGGGGCTAACATAGAGGGGACAAACAAGGACAGACAAAGGGACTAAGTCGATTACATCGACCCCAGTATGGAACTGGCACTTAATTTATCGAAACCGAAATGATGAAAGGCAAAGTCGACATCGGTGGAACTTGAACTCAGAACGTAGCGGCAGACGAAATACCGCTAAGCATTTCGCCCGGCGTGCTATCGTTTCTGCCAGCTATTTCTGTCAGGTAATTCACCACATAGAGACATTCGCTGTTGTCGTTTGCGCTACATTTACATTTGTATGACGCACAGACAATGAAATAGAATTATTCAACGATGCCCGTCTAGATATATGACGATATCACACTGTCAGCAGGTCTAAGATGAAACTACTGCTATAATAAGTTTCTGTTTTCATTAATAAGCTAGTAACTCTAATCCTACGACGCATCTATTGTTGCATGATAATAACTTACGACAGCTGTTTTATGATACACTTATAGATGTATAACAGCTCTATGACACTTATGAGCTGAGGCCATTGCTTTAAGGCACACAGATATCCCAGTGACAGCTGTTCTGAGACAGGTAGATAACGCTATGACAAAAGCTTTCAGACATTCACTTAGCTCAGCTCTTTGCTCCCTCATTTACAAAAGCTTCAAGACACGTGAATAGATCTGTAACAGTGTCCCTATGACAGCAGTCCTCAGACACGCAATGTAATAATAACAGATTTATAACAATAATTCTAAGTCTCACAGAGAGACTATAACAGTTCTAAAACGGGCAGCTCAATGATAATAGCTGTATGATAAGAGTTGTTAAAGAAACGAGTAGTTCTATAACAGATAATTCTATTATACTCATTTCCATGGCAATAATTCTATGAGACAACAATGTGATGTTATTTCTGTCACACACAAGATACAATGAAAATACTTTTTTACGTCATAGGTAACGCGATGGCATTAGTTCTATAGCGCACAGTTTGCTCTCTGACAACAAATATATAATGCAGACAATCCATTATGACATAGATACTGGTTTCAAATTTGGCATAATGCCAGCAATCGTAAGGGAGGGGGAAGTCGATTACATCGAACCCAGTGTTCAGACGATATATATTTTGTCGACCTCGAAAGGATGAAATGCAAAGTAGACCTTGACGGAATTTTAGAACTGTTGTCAATATGCTATTGTTGTAAATCTGCAAGTGCATCTCTATGCATGCTGTAGCTTTTCTCAGGGTACATATAGAGAACATTCTACTCTGTGGAGGTTAACCGTAGGCTATAAAAAAAGGACTCAGAACATAAAGACGGACGAAATACCGCAAAGCATTTCGTCTGGCGTACTAACGATTCTTCAATCTCGCCACCTTCAACTGTGACATAGATATCATGCAACAATAGTTGCATAGCAACATTTGTGAGGCACACATACTACTATGGAATATGAGTGTTGTACTAAAACACGAATAACCCTATTTAACTTTGGTACAAGATTAGCAATTCGGAAGAAAAGGGTGGTCTGTTATATCGGACGTAATACTTCACAATTATTTTTTCATTGGTCCCGAAATATTAAATGGGAAACTTGACCAAGTGTGCATACATGAGGTTGATAACATCATAAGACATGGAAGGTAGCTCCTTCAGCAACATTCTTCGTCTGAACTCAGAACTTGAAGAACCAGAAGGAATGCCGTTAACCATTTTATCAGACGCTCGCCGACTCACAGCACACGAATAATCTTCTATATTTTAAGCTTGGAATTTAAGAGGAAGAGACTTATCGATTACATTGACACCAGTCCTAACCTGGTTCGTATTTTCATTAACCATTAATGAATGAAAGGCAAACTCAACTTCGGTGCTATTTGAACTCAGAACCTAAAGATACGCCGCTGAGCATTTTCTCAACTGCTCTAACGATTCTGTCATCTCGCCGTCTCTCAGCATAGAAATAATTTTAACAAACTTTAGACGAATATCAGCAATTTCAGGAGAGGGAACAGTCTAATATGTTTAACTTCCCCTTACCGATATTGACCATGAATGGATGAAATGCAAACACGAATTTAATAGTTGAACTGAAGGCCTGCAAATGTGCTGCTAAGCATTTTATCAAGCACTGTAACGGTTCTAGCAGTTAACCGTCTCACAGCATACAGAGAATCGTCCCAAATTTGGGATCAAGACCTGAAATTTTAGGGACGTAGATAATCGATTAGATCGATCCCAATACTTAACCGGTTCATTTTTTATCGACCATGAATGGATTAAAAGCAATTTTAATTTAAATATATTTGAACCCAGAGACTAAAGGTGTGCCACTGAGCACTTTATCAAGTGCTCTAACTGTTCGTTATAATATACAAATAATTGGTTTACGTTTTGACCCAAGACCAGCAAATTGATGGGAGAGGATATTCGATTGTATCGCTCCCAGTGTTTTTCGTATCTTGATGACCTCGAAAGGATAATAAAGCGTAAACAAAGACAAGTGTAATCGAGGGATAGGCTATCGTTTACGTAAAACTAGCACTCGGGTTAAATGAGGTTTCGTCGCAAGTCCTATCTGATATTTTTCTGCAAGATGACCAAATAATCACCTGGCTTTTAAAATTCGATTCGCGCTTCACAAGCAACCATACAAGATTCATAAACCTTTTGACTGGATTAGGTAAGGAAAAAAATACGAAGAGAAAATGCCATATTCAACGTAGACAGAATAATTTAGGGCTTAGTGCACCGTGGGGTTTAACGAGGAATGGTTTATCGTTAAGAAAACAAAATCGCTGTAAGATGCAAACATCAAACATTTGTATTTGCAACAAGAATAATAATAATAATAATAATAACAGCACAACAACAACAACACTAATAATAATAATAACAAAACAACAAGAAAATGATAATAATAATAAATAATAATAATAATAATAACAACACCAAGAATAATGATAATAATAATAATAATAATAATAATAACAACAACACAACAACAACAATAATGATAATAATATTAATAATAATAATAACAACAACAACAACAACAAGAATAATGATAATAATAATAATAATAATAATAATAATAATAATAATAATAATAATAATAATAATAATAATAGCAATAACAATAATAAAAAGTTGAAACTAATTAGTTAAGTTCTGAAATTGTTAGCGAAAATATGCTGTATTTTTTTCTCAGCCAAGTTTATAAATTAGAGGAAATAAACAAAAAGAAAAAAAAAAGAAAAGAAAAAAATAGTCACTTAAAGCAAATGACAACGTCGGCAAATATTGCAGTAAACATAAATTTTGCTGGTGTTCGTTGTTGTTGTTGGTTTTGTTGTCTTCGCCTGTGGGCGCTTGAAATGCGTTCATGATAAATGTTGTTGAAACTTCATGACATAGATCGGAATTTATTTTGGTTTTTTCCATTTTCTATGGAAGTACAGAAGTGTTGTGTTGTAGAAACAAAATCAGTATCGATTTTCTGGTTTTTGTTTTGGTTATTTTTTTTAGGCCAGTAATTGTGGCAGAACCTTGAAGCAACATCTATACTACTTCCGGTAGGTGGAGCTTGTGAACGGATTTAGTACAGAATTGATGTGAGCTGGAGTGCGATTTCTGCCATTAGGTACGTCAAATAAATGTGTTTTGTATGTTGTCGAATGCCCGCTGTTTCTGTTGGTAGGTGATAAACAGGATGTCATTTGAGCGCCTTATATTGTGATGTCTGACAACGTATGGATTTAGTTCAAATGAATGAATATCAAAAAAGAGATTTTAGCAGTTTATTATCAACCAATCAGACAAGCTTGCAATATCAAACGGACCAATAAGGGAGCAACTACCTCGAGCTAGATGTCACTGGTAACAATAACGACAGTATTGTTTATATGTAATCATTAATAAGCATTTTCTATTTAGGAAGACAGGTAGCAGGTTTTAGGGAAGGGGATTAGAACGCATCATCGACCCCAGTATATGACTGGTACTTCGTTTCATCTATCCCGAAAGGATGGAAATTAATTTTGTCTTCGGCGAGATTTGCACTTCGGAGACATTATCCGACGCTCCAATGATTGTGGGAGCTCATCGAATTTAATTGGTCTTTAATAATGCTTTCTGACATAACTTTGAAACGAAAAACAAACTTACGCAACGTGGATGACTGGTACTTCATTTGACTGGTACTTTATTTTATCGGCTTTGGAAACATGGGAGGCAAAGTTGACCTCAGCTGATGTTTGAACTCTATGAAAATACTTCTAAGATACCACAATACTCATATGGTTTTAGTTCTGTTACATGCATAAAATCAAAAGAGGATTATGATGCCCATAGCATTCTGACAACGGTTTTATAACGCGCGTTTTATTTTCAGACAACTGACATATGTCGTAGAAAATCTTTCTTACACAAAGAAAGGCATATATGATGACCTCAATAAAATGTATGCGCAACATCTGATATAATGAACAAAAACTGTGCACATTTGGGGAAATTAGCTGCCCAGTGGATATTAACATAAAGCTGTAGATTTGTGAAAAAGAGAGTACCTACATTGAACTATTGAAAAATCTGCAGTTACTCTATCGAGATTATGACTACACCCCCATTTAGAGCATAGTTTAAGCTATTTTTTTTTGTGGATGAAAGTTTATGTTCCTATAACCTTTGTTAATTCTGTAACCCTTTAAAATGGAAGATAAAAAAATTAAAATTCATTTTCGGCACTTGATGCTTTGGGAACCAACAAAAATTGCTGCAGCTCGGCTGGCATGTGTTACCCGACCCTCCTATCACCAGATTGCTGCTCCTTCGGATTTCCACTATTCAGTCATCTCTACAGAATAGTCTTAATGGTAAAAATTTCAATTCCTTGGATGACGTAAAAGATACCTTGATGATTTCTTTTGCCATAAACCACCTCAGTTCTGGAAGAGGGTATTTTCAAGTTAAAGGAAAGATGGAGACGCATTGTGCAACAAAATGGTTCATAGTTGGTTGATTAAAAATATAATGGCAAGTATTTATTGACCTTTTTCGTTCCTTTAAAAGATATTGTGTCCCTGCTGGAAACAGTATTCTCTAATCACGTTTTTTCCTAAAACCTCTCCATATTTGTCGCAAAGACACCGCTATATTAACAATAAAGCTATAGGTCGTAAGGTCACAGGTTTTTACATACAGAAATACAGAAAAAAATAGCGGCGAGCTGGCAGAATCGTTAGCACGCCGGACGAAATGCGTAGCCATATTTCGTCTGCTGCTACGTTCTGAGTTCAAATTCCGCCGAGGTCGACTTAGCCTTTCATCCTTTCGGGGTCGATATATATTAAGTACCAGTCACGCACTGGGGTCGATGTAATCGACTTAATCCGTTTGTCTGTCCTTGTTTGCTCCCTCTATGTTTAGCCCCTTGTGGGCAATAAAGAAATAAAAAATAGAGGTGTAATTTCTCCAAGTTCAGCTTCACCTACCACATAGCATCAACAGAGAGCAGATGGATATCGGTTTTCCTTTCTGTACGTTGTTCTAACATTCTTCTTCACGTTCCTTCAAGGAAGTAACAAGGTGAATCTAGGTATGTCATGCGCTTGGATTGACCTTTTAGATGTGTCGTTGTTTTCCTACGTCAAAAAGAACACCTAAAAATTGTTTTTTTTTTTATCACACAGCAAGTTTGCTGTTTATAACCAATATATCCACATGAAATGTATAGACAAAGGTCTCACTTCTGTAACGAGAATGTAACAAAAAAAAAAAGAGAAAGAAAGAAAGAAAGAAAAAAATAACAACAAATAAACAAAACAAAAACGCAAATATGAAATGAAAATTATTAAAGATAAAATAAATGAAAGATATTAATCAACAATATAAAGTCTTTCGTAAAACCCTAACCTCAACTTCAAATCTATGCTATCAAATTGATCTTCAATGGCTAAAACGATATTTCCGAGATATGTTACTTTCGTTCAGTCATCGCAGGCAAAGACTTTTCACCTGCCAACTTAATGTATATCTTATATTACAAACTTAAGAAGCTAGACAGACGCATTCATCTAAAATTAAACATTCTCAGATGGCATTTTAATAGCTTATTCATTTATTATTTTGTCACAACCAGACATCGAAATTTTCATAAAAATGCCCACACATGGATCTGTCTATCTATCTATCTATCTATCTATCTATCTATCTATCTATCTATCTATCTATCTATCTATCTATCTAGTATTTATCTATCTATCTATTCTATCTATCTATCTATCTATCTAATCTATTATCTATCCTATCTATCTATCTGTCTATCTGTCTGCCTCCCTGCCTCTCTGTCTGTCTATC